>NC_057803.1:552461713-552486862 GCF_018294505.1 Triticum aestivum | reverse complement strand
CTCCGGGCCGCGGCGGCGCGCGGGTGGCGGTGGTGACGCGGCGATGCGGTCCCGCAGCCACGTGGCGGCGCGCGATAGGGCGCGGGCGGCGGTGGCGGTTTTGTCCGGCCCGGACGGACAATGTCCGGTGCGGCGCGGTGGATTTCTAGGGTTTTCGGGGGAGAAGAAGATCTAGATTCGGAGGGTTCTTTAAATAGGCATAGAGGGAGCTAGGAGAGTCCAAATGAGGTGCGGTTTTCGGCCACGCGATCGTGATCAAACGCTCTAGATGATGGAGCAGAGTTAGGTGGGTTTTGGGATAAATTGGAGGGGTGTTGGGCTGCAACACACATGAGGCCTTTTCGGTCCCTCGGTTAACCGTTGGAGTATCAAACGAAGTCCAAATGATACGAAACTTGACAGGCGGTCTACCGGTAGTAAACCAAGGCCGCTTGGCAAATCTCGGTACAATCCGGAAATGTTTAATCCGCACACACGAACGAAAGCTAGAAATGACCACCGGAGGAGAACGAAGCACCGGAATGCAAAACGAACAACGGGGAAAATGCTCGAATGCATGAGACGAACACGTATACAAATGCAATGCACATGATGACATGATATGAGATGCATGACAAAGATAACAACACACGAAGACAAAGACCCGAACCCGAGGAAATAAAATAACTTAACGCCGGAAACGGCAAGAGTTGGAGTACAAATAGGGAAAGTTACATCCGGGGTGTTACATGCAATGCTTGCAAGGCCTAAGTGATGTGCATTACCGAGAGGGCCCAGAGATACCTCTCCGATAATCAGAGTGACAAATCCTAATCTCGAAATACGCCAACCCAACAAGTACCTTCGGAGACACCTGTAGAGCACCTTTATAATCACCCAGTTACGTTGTGGCGTTTGGTAGAACACAAAGTGTTCCTTTGGTAAACGGGAGTTGCATAATCTCATAGTCATAGGAACATGTATAAGTCATGAAGAAAGCAATAGCAACATACTAAATGATCAAGTGTTATGCTAACGGAATGGATCAAGTCAATCACATCATTCTCCTAATGATGTGATCCCGTTAATCAAATGACAACTCATGTCTATGGTTAGGAAACATAACCATCTTTGATCAACGAGCTAGTCAAGTAGAGGCATACTAGTGACACTCTGTTTGTCTATGTATTCACACATGTATTATGTTTCCGGTTAATACAATTCTAGCATGAATAATAAACATTTATCATGATATAAGGAAATAAATAATAACTTTATTATTGCCTCTAGGGCATATTTCCTTCACCTGGGCCTCTCCCCAAATAGTGAGCGAGAAGGGCGCCAACAATTGGCCATTTTGAAGGGGGGCATCTAGTACAAGTTATCCTGACCAAAGGTGGTCTTCGGCTGCCAAAAGTACTGGTGATGACGCTGTCTTGGGCTCCACGGTGACCTCCGTCCTGCCGCTCTGCTGGTCTTGGTCTCGTTGCATCGGAATGGTAACCTTTGCCCGATGCCTTGGCCTGTGCTTGCCCCCTTTGCACCAAAGGGGAAACAAGGACACTGCGCAGGCCGGTGCCCGTCTGGCGCCCGCCTGGTCTCGAATGTCATGGCTTGCGTCACAGGCTCGTCGTGAGTACCCCTGCCTTGATCTCTCCGCCTCCTCGCGAGCCTGCCTGATAACCCCTGCCAGTGATGCGCCATTAGTAGGCAAAACTGGTGCGCCATTAGTAGGCCTTTTCCTAGTAGTGTACTTGGGACCATATAAATTTGACATGCAAGCTCAAGAACAGGGTCACCTAGGCAGCAAAACTTTGCGATGAATAAAGCACTAGAACAAAAACTAATTGGACCATTGGAGGAGTCACATACCAAAGAACAATCCCCCAAAGCAGTTTTGTGAATGGAGCTTTGAGCTAGGAGATCGAAAATGGCAGCAAGATGATCTAGAACTCGTGCTTGAGGTGGTTGGTGATTTTTTGGTAGGAAGAAGGAGTGTGTGGTGGCTGGAATAAGTGGAGGGGACCCACGTGGGGTCCACGAGGCAGGGGTGCGCCCAGGGGGTGGGCGCGCCCTCCACCCTCGTGGGCACGTGGCTGCTCCCCCTGCTATGTTTTCAATGCCAGATATTCTCAAATATTCTAGAAAAATCATATTTAATTTTCAAGGCATTTGAAGAACTTTTATTTTGGGGGTATTTTTTATTGCATGGATAATGCAGAAAACGGATAGAAAATACTATTTTTGCTTTATTTAATATAAATAACAGAAAGTAAAAGGAGGGTACAGAAGGTTGTGCCTTCTAACTTCATCCATCTCATGCTCATCAAAAGGAATCCACTAACAAGGTTGGTCAAGTCTTGTTAACAAACTCATTCCAAATAACATGGAACCGGAGAAATTTCGAATAACACTATGTTACCTCAACGAGGATATGCATGTCCCCAACAATAATAATATCATATTTCTTCTTGACAGTAGGAAGAGGGAATTCAAAACCTCCAATAGTGATTGTTGAAATTTTTCCAATAGAATTGATATTGTGGACTTGAGGTTATTTTCTCGGAAAGTGTACCGTATGCTCATTACCATTAACATGAAAAGTGACATTGCCTTCGGTGCAATCAATAATAGCCCCTGCAGTATTCTGTCGGATTTCAGGTTCCGACGGACCCTTGAGGTTCGAACACTGGGGTGCGCGCGGAGATCTCTCCCCTACTGATCTACGTCCAATCTCCTCGCGTGATCTCAGCAGGAAAACAACGAACAACACAAGGGACACGAGATTTATACTGGTTCGGGCCACCGTTGTGGTGTAATACCTACTCCAGTGTGTGGTGTGGTGGATTGCCTCAGGGGATGATGATGAACAGTACAAGGGACGAACAGCCTCGCGAGAGGTGTTCTTGAGCTGCTGCGATGAACTGCTTGGGTGAGTTCAGTCGCCTCTCTCCCTCTCTCTCTGCTAGGGCTCTACCAGATTTCTAGATGTCCCTCTACTTTGCGGTGGCTAGCTCTATTTATAGAGGCCCTGGGCCTCTCCCCAAATAATGAGCGGGAAGGGCGCCAACAATTGGCCATTTTGAAGGGGAACATCTAGTACAAGTTATCTTGATCAAAGGTGGTCTTCGGCTGCCAAAAGTACTGGTGATGACGCCGGCTTGGACTCCACGGTGACCTCCGTCCTGCCGCTCTGCTGGTCTTGGTCTCGTTGCACCGAAATGGTAACCTTTGCCCGATGCCTTGTCCTGTGCTTGCCCCCTTTGCACCAAAGGGGAAACAAGGATACTACGCAGGCCGGCGCCCGCTTGGAGCCCGCCTGATCTCGAACGTCATGGCTTGCATCACAGGCTCCTCGCGAGGTACCCCTGCCTTGATCTCTCCGCCTCCTCGCGAGCCTACCTGATGAGGCTGCCTCTGAGGAAGCTTCCGGTCGTCCGCCCCGCGAAGCTTGGCCCCTCGCGAGGGTCTTGAGCTTGAGCTGATGAAGATGGGCCGCGCTGGGCCCCCACTTGAGCCATGCCGCAGGCCGCAGGCAGGCAAGTTTGGGGACCCCCGTTCCTAGAAAGCCGACATATTCAAAAAGGGTCTTCAAGAATAATAGACATACTATCATCCTCGGGAATATCAAGAATAACAAAGTCCGTTAAAATACTAATGTTTGCAACCACGACAGGCACATCCTCACAAATACCAACAGGTATAGCAGTTGATTTATCAGCCATTTGCAAAGATATTTCAGTAGGTGTCAACTTATTCAAATCAAGTCTACGATATAAAGAGAGAGGCATAACACTAACATCGGCTCCAAGATCACATAAAGCAGTTTTAACATAGTTTCTTTTAATGGAGCATGGTATAGTTGGTACTCCTGGATCTCCAAGTTTCTTTGGTATTCCACCCTTAAAAGTATAATTAGCAAGCATGGTGGAAATTTCAGCTTTCGGTATCTTTCTCTTATTTCTAACAATATCTTTCATATATTTAGCATAAGGATTCATTTTAAGCATATCAGTCAAACGCATACGCAAAAAGATAGGTCTAATCATTTCAGCAAAGCGCTCAAAATCCTTATCATCCTTTTTCTTGGATGGTTTAGGAGGAAAAGGCATGGGTTTCTGAACCCATGGTTCTCTTTCTTTACCGTGCTTCCTAGCAACAAAGTCTCTCTTATCATAACGTTGATTCTTTGATTGTGGGTTATCAAGATCAACAGCAGGTTCAATCTCTACATCATTATCATTGCTAGGTTGAGCATCAACATGAACATCATCATTAACATTATCACTAGGTTCATGTTCATTACCAGATTGTGTTTCAGCATCAGAAATAGAAATATCATTGGGATTCTCAGGTGTGTCTACAACAGGTTCACTAGAAGCATGCAAAGTCTTGTCATTTTCTATTTCTTCCTCTTAGAAGGACTAGGTGCATCAATATTAATTCTCTAAGAATCTTGCTCAATTCTCTTAGGATGGCCCTCAGGATACAAAGGTTCCTGAGTCATTTTACCACCTCTAGTCATAACTCTCACAGCATTATCATTCTTATTGTTTAATTCATTGAGCAAATCATTATGAGCTTTAAGTACTTGTTCTACTTGAGTGGTAACCATAGAAGCATGTTTACTAATAAGTTTAAGTTCACCTTTAACACTAGCCATATAATCACTCAAGTGTTCAATCATATAAGCATTGCGTTTCAGTTGTCTGCCAAAATAAGCATTAAAATCTTCTTGATTAACCATAAAGTTATCAAATTCATCCAAACATTGGCTAGCAAACATAGCAAGAGGGATTTCAACTCTATCATATCTATAGAGAGAATTTTCCTTTACTACCTGTGTCGGGTTATCAAGACCATGTATTTCTTCAACAGGCGGCAAATTAAGACCATGTATTTCTTCAATAGGTGGTACATTCTTAACATCTTCAACTTTAATACCTTTTTCTTTCATAGATTTCTTTGCCTCTTGCATATCTTCAGGACTGAGAAATAGAATACCCCTTTTCTTCGGAGTTGGCTTAGGAGTTGATCCAGGAAGTGTCCAATTATTTTCATTAGTCAACATATTATTCAATAGCAATTCAGCTTGATCAACAGTTCTTTCCCTGAAAACACAACTATCCAGGTAATCTCCGGAAGCATCGGTTAGTCCATTATAAAAGATATCAAGTATTTCATTTTTCTTGAGAGGATGATCAGGCAAAGCATTAAGTAATCGGAGAAGCCTCCCCCAAGCTTGTGGGAGACTCTCTTTTTCAATTTGCACAAAATTATATATTTCCCTTAAAGCAGCTTGTTTCTTATGAGCGGATAAATATTTAGCAGAGAAATAGTAAATCATATCCTGGGGACTACGCACACAACGAGTATCAAGAGAATTAAACCATATCTTAGCATCACCCTTTAATGAGAACGGAAATAATTTAAGGATATAATAGTAGCGAGTTTTCTCATCATTAGTGAACAGGGTAGCTATATCATTTAATTTAGTAAGATGTGCCACAACAGTTTCAGATTCATAGCCATAAAAAGGATCAGATTCAACCAAAGTAATTAACTCAGGATCGACAGAGAAATCATAATCCTTATCAGTAATAAAGATAGGCAAAGTAGCATAAGCAGGATCATATTTCATTCTAGCATTCCGAGATTTTTCTTTTAGCTTAGCTAATAGTTTTTTAAGATCACTTCTATCATTGCAGGCAAGAAAGTCTCTAGCAGTTTCTTCATCCATAACATAACCCTCAGGCACAACAGGCAATTCATATCTAGGGGAGAATTTTCATCATCACTTTCATCAATATTATCAGTTTCAATAATTTCATTCTCTCTAGCCCTAGAAAGTTGTTCATCAAGAAATTCACCAAGTGGCACTGTAGTATCAAGCATAGAAGTAGTTTCATCATAAGTATCATGCAAAGCAGAAGTGGCATCATCAATAACATGCGGCCTATCAGAACCAATAGCATGTGTAGGTGTCGCAAGTTTACTCAAAACAGAAGGTGAATCAAGTGCACAGCTAGATGGCAATTCCTTACCTCCCCTCGTAGTTGAGGGAAAAATCTTAGTTCTTTGATCTTTCAAGTTCTTCATAGTGATAAGAAGATATAAATCCCAAGTGACTCAAAGAATAGAGCTATGCTCCCGACAACAGCACCAGAAAATAGTCTTGATGTTTTCAAGGGTAGAGTATTCAACCCAAATTTATTGATTCGACACAAGGGAAGCCAAAGAATATTCTCAAGTATTAGCAGCTGAGTTGTCAATTCAACCACACATGGGAACTTAATATCTGCAGCAAAGTATTTAGTAGCAAAGTAATATGATAGTAGTGGTAACGGTAGCAGAAGTAATATATTTGGATTTTGTAGTGATTGCAATAGTAGCAGCGGAAAAGTAAATAAGCGAAGAACAATATATGAAAAAGCTCGTAGGCATTGGATTGGTGATGGAGAATTATGCCGGATGCGATCGATCATGTAACAGTAATAACATAGGGTGACACAGAACTAGCTCTAGTTCATCAATGTAATGTAGGCACATATTCCAAATATAGCCATACATGCTTATGGAAAAGAACTTGCATGACATCTTTTGTCCTACCCTCCCGTGGCAGCGGGGTCCTATTGGAAACTAAGAGATATTAAGGCCTCATTTTAATAGAGTACCGGACCAAAGCATTAACACATAGTGAATACATGAACTCCTCAAACTACGGTCAACACCGGGAGTGGTCCCGATTATTGTCACTTCGGGGTTGCCGAATCATAACACATAGTAGGTGACTATAGACTTGCAAGATAGGATCAAGAACTCACATATATTCATAAAAACATAATAGGTTCAGATCTGAAATCATGACACTCGGGCCATAGTGACAAGCATTAAGCATAGCAAAGCCATAGCAACATTAATCTCAGAACATAGTGGATACTAGGGATCAAACCCTAACAAAACTAACTCGATTACATGATAAATATCATCCAAGCCATCACCGTCCAGCAAGTCTACGATGAAATTACTCACGCACGGCGGTGAGCATCATAAAATTGGTGATGAAGGAAGGTTGCTGATGACGATGACGACGGACTCCCCTCTCTGGAGCCTCGAATGGACTCCAGATCAGCCCTCCCGAGAGAGTTTAGGGCTTGGCGGCGGCTCCGTATCGTAAAATGCGATGAATCCTTCTCTTTGATTTTTTTTCTCCCTGAACACGAATATATGGAGTTGGGGTTGAGGTCGGTGGAGCGTCAAGGGGCCCACGAGGCAGGGGGCGCGCCCAGGGGGTAGGCGCGCCCCCACCCTCGTGGACAGGGTGTGGGCTCCCTGACGTGGATTCTTCTTCCAGTATTTTTATATATTCCAAAAATAATCTCCGTTGATTTTCAGGTCATTCGGAGAACTTTTATTTCTGCATAAAAATAACACCATGGCAATTCTGCTAAAAACAGCGTCAGTCCGGGTTATTCCATTTAAATCATGCAAGTTAGAATCCAAATAAAAGGCAAAAGTGTTTGGAAAAGTAGATAACATAAAGACGTATCACGAAGCGCCCACTGGCCAAGACGAGGACCGTCCAGTCCGTCCCTGGGATCCACCACGAACACCAGGAACCGACTAGTCAATTGGTTATGTTCATTTCGGAGGATACGTCTCCTCACCATCTTTGAGATCAATGGCGACATAAGGACGTTAGCGTACATCTTCCCTTGAAAGAAGGCGACGTCAAGGATGGTGGATATCTCCCGCGTCAAAACGCACGAGTTGATCTGTGGTTTTCTGCTCGGGTTTTTCCTAAACTATTTCTGTTTGCTGTTTTTTTTTTGGTTTTCCCAAAAAATCAAGAATATTTATCATAAAAAACATGGAATGTTGCCTTACAAAAGTGTAGTTTGTATATTTAAAAATATGAACATTTCTAGGAAAATTACGAACAATTTGAAAGACAAATGTATGAACGCTTTCTAAATAAGTGTAACTGATTTATTAAAATATGTGAAGAAATTTATGGAATTGGGTGGAAAACATTTAAAAGGCGCATGGACATTTTATGGAAAGTGCATACCCAAATTTATAAAACGTTCCTAAATTTTAAAGTGTTCCAAAACTTAATAAATTCATGAATTGAATAATTATTCATGAATCCGAAAAATTATTCATAAATTCTAAAAAATGCCTATTAATTTTAAAAATTGAAACAGAAAACTAAAAATAAAATAGGAAGATAAATATGAAAACAAATCAAAAATGAAAAAAAAAACACGAAACAAACCGAATGAAACCAAACAAAAGAAAATGCTAGAGGCGAAGAATGGAACACCCCCAAACGGCAACAGAACATTCTAGCTTCCTTTGCATAACAATCCTTTGTCCTTTCATCGACAACACCGCCATCTATACTACTATTAAACAATCAAACAAGAACTTCTTTAAGCACACCTCATAAAGCGTACATAGATCCAATACCACCGCACGATTAGGCCCATTAAAATCAATCTAACGGTTAGCCTTAACCTAAACCATTTTCTGTGTGCACTTAGCAATTTACATTGACTGGCCGTACTCCACCGTGGAGGAAAATATGAAACTCCACGCCTGAGCAATTAGGAAACTAATAATCACGGATGCATCCTATTCTAGGAAACTAAATTAGAGTGCATCCATCCTATTAGGAAACTAATCTCAGACAAATCCATCCTATTAAAAAACTTATCTCGGACACATCCATCCTATTAGGAAGCTAATCGCGAGCCGCCTGCCGCCATCATGCACGCTAGCCACGATGGGGGAAGCGTGAGGAGCTTCATCTTCCTCCAGGAACACACATGCTATCGACGCTATCGTCTTCTGTTTGGAGGCCAGGCGCTCTTCTGCCGCTACTGCGACGACTCCATCCACGTCCAGGGCATGCTCTCCGGCAACCATCGGCATCCGCGTTGACTTCAGCTTCGTTCGCAGCACCCATATCGACAAAGTGTCTGTTCAGTGGGTGCACGTCCATTACATATTAAATAAGAATCGTGGGGCTTCAAGCAATCTGGAATTATAGATTTGGGATTATCTTAGGTTGCCGATTGTTGTACTGAAAATGTGTAATTATATATGGCATGTACATAAGAATGCAACAATCTTGTCTTACAAAGTAGGATCAAGAGGGATACTGAAGAAGTCAAGATGCAGAGTCTATTTCCCATGATTACTTCTCATGTTCATGTCGGCTTCCTTGGGCTTTACTTCGTACCACCATATGCATTAAACTGGACTGTATCAAGAGGTAACGCCATCCCCTTGATTAGAATTGTCTTATTTGTGCTATTTGATTAGTGTGTGTTTTACCTATGATGTTGCTTTACCTGGAATTAAGGTGGGTTGCACCTGCCTAGTCATTATCTCCAGGGATAGGTTGGAAATCATTATATATGATTTATTCTTAGAGAAAACTTTAACATAATTGTATAGCAATCCAGTAAATTATGTAAGATTTAGTAGGAGGCAAGATATTGAAGATGTACTACTATTTCAGTTACATGATTCTATACATCTAAAACGGGTCACATGCTGTTTAAGGCCTTATTTGCACCGCCTCTCTTTCTTTATCTGCGCGCCTCTTTCCTCCAATAATAATAATGAACAACTTTTTCCGGATCAGGTATTACACAGTTACAAATGTATGCTGAAGCTACTCCTTACAACAAGGAAAAAGAGGATGAATGCTTTCTATCTTCACCAGTATTGTAGCATGTTGCAAATTGTTGGCTCTTTCTTATTTGAGGATTCATCATTTTTTTGTAATTTAGAAGCTGACCTAAAAGCTTGATAAGGTTAAGCTTGACAAATACCCTAGAATACTTTTCCTTCCATCTTTATTTTTCTTCATAACTCATTTCAGTTTCTATACGTACAAAGCGTCTTACATCATTGTAAGTTAGTATGGTTGCCAACGCATAAACACACACAAAACCGGATAAATATTTTCTATCATGATAATTATTGGATTTCTTTTAGCCCTTTTACATTTGAATTAGTTCTTATAAATCATCTTTATTTCATATAGAAGTCGTTGTAGTCACATATCATCTTCTATTTCCTATTATCCATCGTAGGTAGCTATATAATTTTGGCAGTCCACACAACCAAAAAAATTTATATAATTTGATCCAAATTAGTACAAATATATATTTTTCTATGCATATTAGTAGAATAAAATAAGATTCGAGAATTAAGCATCTTGAACAATATAATTGCACCGTAAGGCAGTTTATACTTTTTTTTCCTCACTACACTCGAAGAGAAGACTATACTACATGCCTATATTACTGCATTAATAAATAATTGCTGATTCTATTTAAATGAGAATATTTTCCTGCTATTACTCTATGCAGCAACTGAACCACTATTGTGTCTCTCTTTTGAAAATACAATTTGAGCGACATCAAACATTGTGTATCCATTTGATTTATATTTTTAAAAACGTTTATTTTTTATATTATGTGAATTCATCTGTTTTACGTTTGAGACGTGCGTTGCACGTGCATGCTTACTAGTATAGAGAAATTTCAATTTGTAAGGCTTGGGTTTGTAAACTCTATTGGTACTAGATCCAGGGATGAGATCGGTTTAATCATTTACTTTATTGTGGCAAATGACGATATTATCGAGATTGTTTCCTTTTGCATAATATCTGTGTCTGGTTGTTAATATTCTCCCCTGCACGAGCAATTCCCCGGGGCATGGGAGATGTAAGGGATAGGTGAGATTCATTTATGCCTAATCTGCATGTTGATATTTCTGAGACTATCCTTATTATTAATTATTACTAGTAGGTTGATACTCTGCAGTGAACATCATGCTTGTCTTGTAATTTAAGAGGCCATGCAACATGACCTGAAAACCTACATAGGTAGTCATGTACGTACTGCTTAGTGAGTCCATAACTGATGCCCTTTGAGAAGGACGGTTAAGTTTTTCAGGAGAGCTTCGGGGTGAGTTCTTATTGTTGATCGTCTTCATCCACTACTTCAACTACGTCCTCGACCTCCCTGCCCGACGCCATGGTTCACAACCCCGCCGCTGCGAAGAAGACGGTCGAGGCAAATGTTGTTTCCGCCGCCGCGACTTTGTCCTAGCAAACTGGAGGGTATGATCTTTTCATCCCCTATTTACATGTTCATGTGTTAGGTGTACTTTATGTTTTCATAGATGTTCTTGTTCTATGCTTAGTACGCACCCATATGTTGTTTCATTGATTATTCATGAATAAACGATTATCCAATGAACCCTCCTTCACATCATTAACTACTACAATATCATACTGTTGCATTGATTATTTGTACTAGAACCCTCTTTCGCACCATTAATGACAGTGTCCAATGAAGTCATAAACTACACTTAAGATTATCCAATGAAGCTATAGCAATTCGAACAAACAAACTGAATTCTTAATGAACAATGTAATGCAGCAAAATTGATACTGGGGAATCGAGGAATTTTTTCAATGCAGATCTTTTGGAGCTTTACTCCTAACATATTTCCACATGTAAATAAGTCCAATAGACTATTTACATATTTTCTCAAAATTACCAACCTGTGCTGCTAGTTACTCTTACTGCTAATAGGGAATAAAACTAAACCTCAACCGGAAAAAACCATGCCGGAAACCGCAGGCTATCCCATGACCATCTCCTTGGCCTTACCCTCCGCGAAGCTCGCATGAACGGCACAATCGTCCTGTGCACCACACTGTACACGCCGGCGTGCCCAAGGGGATTGCCATGATCGAGCAGGAAGTAGACACAATCTCCTCGAGCTCCATCGACATCACTAGCAGGGAAAGACATGGAGCACGCGGCGCCGACAAAGAGCGCCCAGCCGTTGAGGCTGCGGGCCGTCTTCCACAGGCCAAGGCCGGGACCGTCGCTGAGGTCCGCCTCAAGCACCTCGAACCGACAACTAAGATGTTGTTTGCGGTCAATTCGCGGGGGCAGGGCCCGGTGATACCTCCTCACCAGCAGCAGCTTGCCATTGGATTCAACCAGATATTGCTGTACTTGCTCGTTGGGGTTATTGTCGTGGGAGAATTGTTTCAGATACATGTCCGGTTGAAGGTCAGGGGGGCATATCCATGATGTGAACGCTTTCACTTGGGGTTGGACGCCGGTCGGCGTCGGTTTGTCGAGCCAGCCATCGGTGAGATCGACGGCGAGGAGCTCCTGGAATATCCGGACCTGCGCGTACACCTTCCCTTGAAAGAACGCGATGTCGAGGATGGTGGATGTCTCCTGGGTCACAACGCACGAGTTGATCTCGCCGGCCGGTCGGCACGTGGAGATAAAGACTCTGGATTTAGAGCAGTTGCTGGCTACAATGGCCACGAGGCGTTGATGGTTCGGCGAGGCTGCCACGGATGACATCGTCACTTTCATGATCTTCATATTCTCAGACCACTTGGACTCGAACTTCTTCTCGTCGCAGGGATATACCATGTGCGACCGCAGGAGAGCGGCCAGCTCGGGGAGAGGCGTCGCGGCGCCGGAGAACCCGCTGATCACGGAGCACCGCCCGTCTTTGCCGTGGTGGAAGAACATGCTCTCGCCGGCGCTGTAGCAGGGACCGTCGTCGTTTGGAATACGCAGACGATACGCACTGTTGTTGGCGAAGTCCAAGGCGGTACCGTCCGGGAGGGCGAGCCAGGGGAGATGCGGAGGGGCCCCGCACGGCTGGAGCTTGACGCCCATGCGCCATGGCCGGCAGATGGCGCGGAGGCGGACGCGGTCGGCGAGGGACGGGAGCCGGGAGCGGACGTCGCGCAGGACGTCTGGCGCTAGGCCCGGCCATGCGCGCTGGCGTGGACGTTTCGTCGACGCCGTCATTACGCAGCTTGATACGATTATATTAGGGTTTCGGCCTGTACAGGTACTACCACATCATATCCTGAGCATCTGTCGCAGTGTCGCTGTACCAGATAATCAGGGTATCTTCCTCTCTTTTTTAGTAGTAATAACACAATTAGGGTTTCATCCGTTTCGAAAAGAAAAAACAATTAGGGTTTCTGCCTTAAATCAAGGGGTGCGCCGGACGCATGTTGGGCCAGCCTAATAAGCACATCTGTCGATGTACCAGCCGGCACGTAAGAAAAATATCTATGTTAACTGTTCACACTATTAAAAAAATGTCACTATACTTTAAGAACTCATTCTGTTAGAAATATATTCATGCACTTTTGTAAAGATGCCCCTGCATTTTTATTAAAAAAATCTTCACATGTCTATAAATATTGTTCACGTGGCTCTAGAAAAAAATGTGTATTTTTATTTTACCCTGCAAAATAAGTATAAAGGAAAAAAATAAAAACTGAAAACCCAATCGAAAGGAGAAATATATATATACACGAATATAGAAAAGAGAGAAGGAAAAATAATAATAAAAGGACTGGCTAAAAATAAAGAATTAGAATTGAATAAAAAATCAAGGAAAAAATATAAAATAGGAAAAAAAAACTTCTCATAAAACAAACAAAAACAACTCTTGTGCCAAGATTTGTCACCGTCGGTGCTGGCGATGGCGTTGCTCTCGGTGTTGTTCCTCTTCGCCTTCGCTTTTGACCCCATCTCGACCCCTTCTTCCGTTGTTGTCTAACCCCGCCCTAGGTCTCATGTGGCATGAGGAGACCGTACGTCCACACACTCGGACGTTGTCCTTCAAATGAGCCCTTTACATCAAGGGGTGCGCCGGATGCATGTTTGGCCAGCCTAATAAGCACATCTGTCGCTGTATTCCCTCAAAAAAAAAAAAGCAGATCTGTCGCTGTACCAGCTAGAACGTATACTTTAAGAAAAATATCTATGTTAAATAAAATGTTCACACTATTAAAAAAATGTCAATATACTTTAAGAAAATATTCATTCTGTTAGAGAAATATTCATGCACTTTTGTAAAGATGCTCCTGTATTTTTATTAAAAAAATGTTCACTTGTCTAAAAAATTGTTCACGTGGCTCTACAAAAAATTGTTTATTTTTATTTTACCCTGCAAAATAAAGATAAAGCAAAAAAACTGAAAACCCAATCAAAAGGAAAAATAAATAAATATACAAATATTGAAAAGAAAAAAGGAAAAATAATAAAGGAATGCATAAAAATAAAAAATGAGCTTAAATAAAAAGAATCGAGGAATAAATATAAAACAAAAAAACTCCTCATAAAACAAGCAAAAACAACCCTCATGCCAAGATTTGTCTCCCTCGTGCTAGAAATGGCGTTGCTCTCATTGTTGTCCCTCTCCACCTTTGCTTTTGACCCCATCTCGACCCCTTCTCCGTCGTTGTCTAGTGCTGCCCTAGGTCTCATGTGGCATGAGGAGGCGTACGTCCACGCACTCGGTTGTTGTCCTTCAAATGAACCCTTTATATCGTCGATACTCCATGTCGCTTTTGCTGGGAAATGATATCCTCATCTTCTCCGGATCTGGCATGGAAACGTCAGCGAGGGCACCATCAAGTGGGAGGGGGACAAGCCTTAGTGCTAATAGCCTCATACCCATTCGTATGTGCTCTCGTGAGTCAGAGCGCGACTATGGTTTCTCGCCTCCCGTCGGCAGCGCCGCATATCTACCTTGTCTCTTAGGTGTGCGCCATGCATGGAGGCGCGGTGAATCTCGGCCCTTGCCGGCGGGAAGGCTCCTACTTTTTTTGGTGTCCTTTGTGTTTGTTTAGGGTTTGTATAATGCTCAGGGAGACGAGGCGACGACGCCTTCCTGAAAATGAAATAAGGTTCTCGTCGCCTTGCCCCGTCCTGGCGGTGCGATTAGCCACGCTGAAGAGCGTGTGGAGGTGTCTCTTCGGTGGATCTCTGTAACGCTCCGAGACCGATGTGCCAGGTGTCCTTCAGTTATTCGCTGTTGTTACCTTGTCATTTGCTTGCGTGTCGCATCTTGTCATGTCATCATGTGCATTGCATCATCATGTTTTTAAAACATGCATCCGTCCGGGTTTCCCAGTTCCTTCCGTTATCTGTTCTGAGCCCAGACACACTCGCACGCGCCCGCGGCATGTCCGAAACAGTATTTTATAAGTGGCCAGAAAATGTTCTCGGAATGAGTTGAAAGTTGGCGTGCGGTGTTGTTTTGTTGTCAGTAGACCGCCTGCCAAGTTTCATCGCATTCGGAGTCCGTTGGACGCCCCAATGGATAACTATAGCGGCAGTATAGCCGGTCTAACGTTGGACATTTTCGGTCTCCGGAAACAGTCGACGGGCCTCTCCTCTTCTCTCTTCTCAGACCTTTGCCTTCTGCACTACCTCTCACTGCCAGGCCCTACCTAACCTCTCTCGTCAGCCCGCGGACCTCCTCCCGCGCGCGTCCGAAAAGTTGTCCCGAACCCGACCCGGACAGTCGTCACCGTTGGATCCGGATCATCCCCAAACATCTACAAAACGTCTCCCTTTTGTTTATTGGGCTTCCTAACCTAGTTTTTCTTGAACCGCCCGATTTTGATCGGAGGGTCCAAATCTACCCTAAACTCCCCTCTTTTCCTTATATATATATACTCCCTAGTCTAAATCTAGACCAAACCCTAGAAACTAGGTCTTTTGTCCCTGTCGCCGCCGCCACCCGGTCTCAATCCCCCTCGGGATCCACCCATCCCCAACCATCGCTCGCCACCTATCGCCTCCAGATCCCCTCGCCCTCTGCTTTGCTCGATCCGTGCGCCTCTACTCTGCCATCACCGGCCTCCCCCGCGTCGGAGTCACGCCACCGTCGGCCACCTGCTGCATCGCTAGGCCATCCTCCTATCTCCTCCTTCCCCTTCCGTTCCCTCCTTCCTCCTTACATGCCGTAACTCCCTCCACCTCTCTGTTTTCTCTCACAGGGAGAACATGATGCGACGGCCTCCATGGGTTTCGCACCGGAGTGTTAGGGAACGTTGCAGAAAACAAAAAATTTCCTACGGTTTCACCAAGATCCATCTAGGAGTTCATCTAGCAACGAGTGATCGGATTGCATCTACATACCTTTGTAGATCACGCGCGGAAGCGTTCAAAGAACGGGGATGAGGAAGTCGTACTCGACGTGATCCAAATCACCAGAGATCCTAGCGCCGAACGGACGGCACCTCCGCGTTCAACACACGTACGGTCAGCGTAACATCTCCTCCTTCTTGATCCAGCAAGGGGGAAGGAGAGGTTGAGGAAGATGGCTCCAGCAGCAGCACGACGGCGTGGTGGTGGTGGAGCTGCAGTACTCCGGCAGGGCTTCGCCAAGCTCTATGGAGGAGGAGGAGGTGTTGGAGAGCGAGAGGGAGGCACCAAAGGCGTAGGTAAGAGACCCTCCCTCCCCCCACTATATATAGGGGGCCTAGGGGGGGCGCCGGCCCTAGGAGATGCAATCTCCTAGGGGGGGCGGCGGCCAAGGGGTGGGGGGCTTGCCCCCCAAGCAAGGGGGCGCCCCCTTTAGGGTTTCCCCCACCCTAGGTGCATGGGCCCTAGGGGGAAGTGGCGCCCCAACCCACTTTGGGCTGGATCCCTTCCCACTTCAGCCCATGGGGCCCTCCAGGATAGGTGGCCCCACCCGGTGGACCCCGGGGACCCTTCCGGTGGTCCCGGTACAATATCGGTGACCCCGAAACTTGTCCCGATGGCCGAAATAGCACTTCCTATATATAATTCTTTACCTCCGGACCATTCCGAAACTCCTCGTGACATCCGGGTTCTCATCCGGGACTCCGAACAACATTCGGGTTACTGCATATACATATCCCTACAACCCTAGCGTCACCGAACCTTAAGTGTGTAGACCCTACGGGTTCGGGAAACATGTAGACATGACCGAGATTGCTCTCCGGTCAATAACCAACAGCGGGATCTGGATACCCATGTTGGCTCCCACATGCTCCTCGATGATCTCATCGGATGAACCACGATGTCGAGGATTCAAGCAACCCCGTATACAATTCCCTTCATCAATCAGTATGTTACTTGCCCGAGATTCGATCATCGGTATCCCAATACCTCGTTCAATCTCGTTACCGGCAAGTCACTTTACTCGTACCGTAATGCATGATCCCGTTGTTGGAAATATGCCCTAGAGGCAATAATAAATAGTTATTATTATATTTCCTTGTTCATGATAATCGTTTATTATCCATGCTAGAATTGTATTGATAGGAAACTCAGATACATGTGTGGATACATAGACAACACCATGTCCCTAGTAAGCCTCTAGTTGACTAGCTCGTTGATCAATAGATGGTTATGGTTTCCTGACCATGGACATTGGATGTCATTGATAACGGGATCACATCATTAGGAGAATGATGTGATGGACAAGACCCAATCCTAAGCCTAGCACAAGATCATGTAGTTCATATGCTAAAGCTTTTCTAATGTCAAGTATCATTTCCTTAGACCATGAGATTGTGAAACTCCCGGATACCGTAGGAGTGCTTTGGGTGTGCCAAACGTCACAACGTAACTGGGTGACTATAAAGGTGCACTACGGGTATCTCCGAAAGTGTCTGTTGGGTTGGCACGAATCGAGACTGGGATTTGTCACTCCGTGTGATGGAGAGGTATCTCTGGGCCCACTCGGTAGGACATCATCATAATGTGCATAATGTGATCAAGGAGTTGATCACGGGATGATGTGTTACGGAACAAGTAAAGAGACTTGCCGGTAACGAGATTGAACAAGGTATCGGGATACCGATGATCGAATCTCGGGCAAGTATCGTACCGCTAGATAAAAGGGAATTGTATACGTGATTGATTAAGTCCTTGACATCGTGGTTCATCCGATGAGATCATCGTGGAACACGTGGGAGCCAACATGGGTATCCAGATCCCGCTGTTGGTTATTGACCGAAGAGTCATCTCGGTCATGTCTGCATGTCTCCCGAACCCGTAGGGTCTACACACTAAAGGTTCGGTGACGCTAGGGTTATAGAGATATTAGTATGCGGTAACCCGAAAGTTGTTCGGAGTCTCGGATGAGATCCCGGACGTCACGAGGAGTTCCGGAATGGTCCAGAGGTAAAGAATTATATATAGGAAGTGCTATTTCGGCTATCGGGACAAGTTTCGGGGTCATCGTTATTGTACCGGGACCACCGGAAGGGTCCCGGGGGTCCACCGGGTGGGGCCACCTGCCCCGGGGGCCACATGGGCTGTAGGGGGTGCGCCTTGTCCTACATGGGCCAAGGGCACCAGCCCCTAGAGGCCCATGCGCCAAAGGGACAAGAGGAGGGGAGAGTCCTAAAAGGGGAAGACACCTCCTAGGTGCCTTGGGGAGGAGGGACTCCTCCCTAGCCGCACCCTTCCTTGGAGGAAGGGCCAAGGCTGCGCCCCCCCTCTCCCTTGGCCCTATATATAGTGGGGGGAAGGGAGGGCAGCCCCATCGAAGCCCTGGCGCCTCCTTCCCCCTCCCATGACACACCTTCCTCCTCCCGCAGCGCTTGGCGAAGCCCTGATGGAATCCTGCTACTTCCACCACCACGCCGTCGTGCTGCTGGATCTCCATCAACCTCTCCTCCCCCCTTGCTGGATCAAGAAGGAGGAGACTTCGCTGCTCCGTATGTGTGTTGAACGCGGAGGTGCCGTCCGTTCGGCGCTAGGATCATCGGTGATTTGGATCACGACGAGTACGACTGCATCAACCCTGTTCTCTTGAACGCTTCCGCGCACGATCTACAAGGGTATGTAGATCCACTCCTCCCTCGTTGCTAGATGACTCCATAGATAGATCTTGGTGACACGTACGAAAATTTTGAATTTGTGCTACGTTCCCCAACAGTGGCATCATGAGCTAGGTCTATGCGTAGTTTCTATGCACGAGTAGAACACAAAGTAGTTGTGGGCGTTGATTTTGTTCAATATGCTTACCGTTACTAGTCCAATCTTGATTCGGTGGCATTGTGGGATGAAGCGGCCTGGACCGACCTTACATGTACTCTTACGTGAGACTGGTTCCACCGACTGACATGCACTAGTTGCATAAGGTGGCTGGCGGGTGTCTGTCTCTCCCACTTTAGTCGGATCGGATTCGATGAAAAGGGTCCTTATGAAGGGTAAATAGCAATTGGCATATCACGTTGTGGTTTTTGCGTAGGTAAGAAACGTTCTTGCTAGAAACCCATAGCAGCCACGTAAAACATGCAAACAACAATTAGAGGACGTCTAACTTGTTTTTGCAGGGTATGCTATGTGAGGTGATATGGCCAAAAGGATGTGATGAATGATATATGTGATGTATGAGATTGATCATGTTCTTGTAATAGGAATCACGACTTGCATGTCGATGAGTATGACAACCGGCAGGAGCCATAGGAGTTGTCTTAATTTATTTATGACCTGCGTGTCAACATAAACGTCATGTAATTACTTTACTTTATTGCTAACCGTTAGCTGTAGAAGTAGAAGTAATAGTTGGCGATACAAGTTCATGAAGACACGATGATGGAGATCATGATGATGGAGATCATGGTGTCATGCCGGTGACGATGATGATCATGGAGCCCCGAAGATGGAGATCAAAAGGAGCAATATGATATTGGCCATATCATGTCACTATTTGATTGCATGTGATGTTTATCATGTTTATACATCTTATTTGCTTAGAACGACGGTAGTAAATAAGATGATCCCTCGTTAAAATTTCAAGAAAGTGTTCCCCCTAACTGTGCACTGTTGCGACAGTTCGTTCGTTTCTAAGCACCACGTGATGATCGGGTGTGATAGATTCCAACGTTCACATACAACGAGTGTAAGACAGATTTACACATGCAAACACTTAGGTTGACTTGACGAGCCTAGCATGTACAGACATGGCCTCGGAACACAGAAGACCGAAAGGTCGAGCATGAGTCGTATAGAAGATACGATCAACATGAAGATGTTCGCCGATGTTGACTAGTCCGTCTCACGTGATGATCGGACACGGCCTAGTTGACTCGGATCATGTAATCACTTAGATGACTAGAGGGATGTCTATCTGAGTGGGAGGTCATAAGATGAACTTAATTATCCTGAACATAGTCAAAAGGTCTTCGCAATTATGTCGTAGCTCACGTTTCAGTTCTACTGTTTAGTTATGTTCCTAGAGAAAATTTAGTTGAAAGTTGATAGTAGCAATTATGCGGACTAGGTCCGTAAACTGAGGATTGTCCTCATTGCTTCATAGAAGGCATATGTCCTTAATGCACCGCTCAGTGTGCTGAACCTCGAACGTTGTCTGTGGATGTTGCGAACATCTGACATACACATTTTGATAACTACGTGATAGTTCAGTTAAACGGTTTAGAGTTGAGGCACCGAAGACATTTTGGAACGTCGTGAAACATATGAGATGTTTCGAGGGCTGAAATTGGGATTTCAGGCTCGTGCCCACGTCAAGAGGTATAAGACCTCCGACGATTTTCTTAGCCTGCAAACTAAGGGAGAAAAGCTCAATTGTTGAACTTGTGCTCGGATTGTCTGAGTAAAACAATCGCTTGAATCGAGTGGGAGTTGATCTTCCAGATGAAATAGTGATGGTTCTCCGAAGTCATTACCACCAAGCTGCTTGAGCTTCGTGATGAACTATAATATATCAGGGACATATATGATGATCCTTGAGATATTCGCGATGTTTGACACCACTAAAGTAGAGATCAAGAAGGAGCATCAATTGTTGATGGTTGGTGAAACCACTAGTTTCAAGAAGGGCAAGGGCACGAAGGGATACTTCATGAAACGGCAATTCAGCTGCTGCTCTAGTGAAGAAACCCAAGGTTGAACCCAAACCCGAGACTAAGTGCTTCTGTAATAAAGGGAACAGCCACTGGAGCAGAATTACCCTAGATACTTGGTAGATGAGAAGGCTGGCAAGGTCGAAAGAAGTATATTGGATATACATTGTGTTGATGTGTACTTTACTAGTACTCCTAGTAGCACCAGGGTATTAGATACCGGTTCGGTTGCTAAGTGTTAGTAACTCGAAATAAAAGCTATGGAATAAATGGAGACTAGCTAAAGGTGAGCTGACGATATGTGTTGGAAGTGTTTCCAATGTTGATATGATCAAGCATCGCACGCTCCCTCTACCATCGAGATTGGTGTTTGCGTTGAGCATAGACATGATTGGATTATGTCTATCGCGATACAGTTATTCATTTAAGGAGAATAATGGTTACTCTGTTTATTTGAATAATACTTTCAATGGTCTTGCACCTAAAATTAATGGTTCATTGAATCTCGATCATAGTGATACACATGTTCATGCCAAAAGATATAGGATAGTAATGATAGTACCACCTACTTGTGGCACTGCCACTTAAGTCATATCGGTATAAAACGCATGAAGAAGCTCCATGTTGATGGATCTTTGGACTCACTCATTTTTGAAAGGACTGAGACATGCGAACCATGTTTGTTGGTAGATATGCATGAAGAAAATCTATACAGATGGATCGTTTGGACTCACTTGATTTTGAATCACTTGAGACATGCAAATCATACCACATGGGCAAGATGACTGAAAGCCTCGTTTTCAGTAAAATGGAACTAGAAAGCAACTTGTTGGAAGAAATACATTTTGATGTGTGCAGTCCAATGAGTGCTGAGGCGTGTAGTGGATATCGTTATGTTCTTACTTCACAGATGATTTGAGTAGATGTTGAGTACATTTACTTGATAAATCACGAGTCTGAATTATTGAAAGGTTCAAGTAATTTCAGGGCGAAGTTGAAAGATCGTCGTGACAAGAGGATAAAATATCTATGATATGATCATAGAGATGAATATCTGAATTACGAGTTTGGCACAGAATTAAGACATTGTGGAAATTTTTTCACAACTAATACAGCCTGGAACACCATAGTGTGATGGTGTGTCCGAACATCATAACTGCACCCTATTGGATATGATGCATACCATGATGTCTCTTATCGAATTACCACGATAGTTTATGGGTTATGCATTAGAGACAACCACATTCACTTTAAATAGGGCACCACGTAATTCTGATGAGATGACACCGTATGAACTATGGTTTAGAGAAACCTAAGCTGTCATTTCTTAAAAGTTTGGGGCTGCGACGCTTATGTGAAAAAGTTTCTGGCTGATAAGCTCGAACCCAAAGTGGATAAATGCATCTTCATAGGACACCCAAAACAGTTGGGTATACCTCCTGTCTCATATCCGAAAGCAATAAGGGATTGTTTCTAGAATCGGGTCCTTTCTCGAGGAAAAGTTTTCTCTCGAAAGAATTGAGTGGGAGGATGGTGGAGACTTGATGAGGTTATTGAACCGTCACTTCAACTAGTGTATAGCAGGGCACAAAGAGTTGTTCCTGTGGCACCTACACCAATTGAAGTGGAAGCTTATGATATTGATCATGAGACTTCGGATCAAGTCACTCCCAAACCTCGTGGGATGACAAGGATGCGTACTACTTCAGAGTGGTACGTAATCATGTCTTGGAAGTCATGTTGCTAGACAACAATGAACCTACGAGCTATGGAGAAGCGATGGTGGGCCCGGATTCTGATAAATGGCTCGAGGCCATAAAATCCGAGAGAGGATCCATGTATGAAAACAAAGTGTAGACTTTGGCGGAACAACTCGATGGTCGTAAGCCTGTTGAGTATAGATGGATTTTAAAAGGAAGACGGACAATGATGGTAAGTATCACCATTAAGAAAGCTCGACTTGTCGTTAAGATGTTTCCCGACAAGTTCAAGGAGTTGACTACGGTGAGACTTTCTCACTCGTAGCGATCTAAGAGTCTGTTGGAATTATATTAGCGATTACTGCATTATTTATGAAATCTTGCAGATAGAATGTCAAAACATTGTTTCATCGACAATTTTTCTTGAGGAAAGGTTGTATGTGATACAACCGGAAGGTTTTGTCAATCCTGAAAGATGCTAATGCAAAGCTCCAGCAATCCTTCTGAGGGCTGGAGTAAGCATCTCGGAGTTGGAATGTATGCTTTGATGAGATGATCAAAGATTTTGGGTGTATACAAAGTTTATGAGAAACTTGTATTTTCGAAGAAGTGAGTGGGAGCACTATAGAATTTCTGATGAGTATATGTTGTTGACATATTATGGATCAGAAATGATGTAGAATTTCTAGAAAGCATATAGGGTTATTTGGAAAGTGTTTTTCAATGGAAAGCCTGGATTAAGCTACTTGAACATTGAGCATCAAGATCTATAAGGATAGATCAAAACGCTTAATGGTACTTTCAAATGAGCACATACCTTGACATAATCTTGAAGGTGTTCAAGATGGATCAGTCAAAGAAGGAGTTCTTGCCTGAGTTGTAAGGTATGAAGTTAAGACTTAAAGCTCGACCACGGCAGAATAGAGAGAAAGGACGAAGGTCGTCCCCTATGCTTAAGACATAGGCTCTACAGTATGCTATGCTGTGTACCGCACCTGAAATGTGCCTTTCCATGAGTCAGTCAAGGGGTACAAGAGTGATCTAAGAATGGATCACAGGACAGCGGACAAAGTTATCCTTAGTAACTAGTGGATTAAGGAATTTTCTCGATTATGGAGGTGGTAAAAGAGTTCGTCGTAAAGGGTTATGCCGATGCAAACTTTGACACTAATCCAGATTATTCTGAGTAGTAAACTGGATTCGTATAGTAGAACAGTTATTTGAAATGGCTCCAAATATAGCATAGTAGCTGCATCTACAAGATGACATAGAGATTTGCGAAGTACATACGGATCTGAAAGATTCAGACCCGTTGACTATAACATCTCTCACAAGTATACCATGATCAAACCCAGAACTCATCGAGTGTTAATCACATGATAATGTGAACTAGATTATTGACTCTAGTAAACTCTTTGGGTGTTAGTCACATGGGGATGTGACCTTGAGTGTTAATCACATGACGATGTGAACTAGATTATTGACTCTAGTGCAAGTGGGAGACTGTTGGAAATATGCCCTAGAGGCAATAATAAATAGTTATTATTATATTTCCTTGTTCATGATAATCGTTTATTATCCATGCTAGAATTGTATTGATAGGAAACTCATATACATGTGTGGATACATAGACAACACCATGTCCCTAGTAAGCCTCTAGTTGACTAGCTCGTTGATCAATAGATGGTTACAGTTTCCTGACCATGGACATTGGATGTCGTTGATAACGGGATCACATCATTAGGAGAATGATGTGATGGACAAGACCCAATCCTATGCCTAGCACAAGATCATGTAGTTCGTATGCTAAAGCTTTTCTAATGTCAAGTATCATTTCCTTAGACCATGAGATTGTGCAACTCCCGGATACCGTAGGAGTGCTTTGGGTGTGCCAAACGTCACAACGTAACTGGGTGACTATAAAGGTGCACTATGGGTATCTCCGAAAGTGTCTGTTGGGTTGGCACGAATCGAGACTGGGATTTGTCACTCCTTGTGACAGAGAGGTATCTCTGGGCCCACTCGGTAGGACATCATCATAATGTGCACAATGTGATCAAGGAGTTGATCACGGGATGATGTGTTACGGAACAAGTAAAGAGACTTGCCGGTAACGAGATTGAACAAGGTATCGGGATACCGATGATCGAATCTCGGGCAAGTATCGTACCGCTAGATAAAGGGAATTGTATACGGGATTGATTAAGTCCTTGACATCGTGGTTCATCCGATGAGATCATCGTGGAACACGTGGGAGCCAACATGGGTATCCAGATCCCGCTGTTGGTTATTGACCGAAGAGTCATCTCGGTCATGTCTGCATGTCTCCCGAACCCGTAGGGTCTACACACTTAAGGTTCGGGGACGCTAGGGTTATAGAGATATTAGTATTCGGTAACCCGAAAGTTGTTCGGAGTCCCGGATGAGATCCCGGACGTCACGAGGAGTTCCGGAATGGTCCGGAGGTAAAGAATTATATATAGGAAGTGCTATTTCGGCTATCGGGACAAGTTTCGGGGTCATCGGTATTGTATCGGGACCACCGGAAGGGTCCCGGGGGTCCACTGGGTGGGGCCACCTGCCCCGGGGGCCACATGGGCTGTAGGGGGTGCGCCTTGGCCTACATGGGCCAAGGGCACCAGCCCCTAGAGGCCCATGCGCCAAAGGGACAAGAGGAGGGGAGAGTCCTAAAAGGGGAAGGCACCTCCTAGGTGCCTTGGGGAGGAGGGACTCCTCCCTAGCCGCACC
>NC_057803.1:552451980-552461390 GCF_018294505.1 Triticum aestivum | reverse complement strand
CCATCGAAGCCCTGGCGCCTCCCTCCCCCTCCCATGACACACCTTCCTCCTCCCGCAGCGCTTGGCGAAGCCCTGTTGGAATCCCGCTACTTCCACCACCACGCCGTCGTGCTGATGGATCTCCATCAACCTCTCCTCCCCCCTTGATGGATCAATAAGGAGGAGACGTCGCTGCTCCGTACGTGTGTTGAACGCGGAGGCGCCATCCGTTCGGCGCTAGGATCATCGGTGATTTGGATCACGACGAGTACGACTCCATCAACCCCGTTCTCTTGAACGCTTCCGCGCGCGATCTACAAGGGTATGTAGATCCACTCCTCCCTCGTTGCTAGATGACTCCATAGATAGATCTTGGTGACACATAGGAAAATTTTGAATTTGTGCTACGTTCCCCAACACCCGTGACCAGACACTTGGTCACTTTGAGCTCATTGTGATGATGCATTACCGAGTGGGCCCAAGAGATACCTCTCCGTCATACGGATTGACAAATCCCAGTCTTGATCCGTGTCAACCCAACAGACACTTTCGGAGATATCCATAGTATACCTTTATAGTCACCCAGTTACGTTGTGACGTTTGGTACACCCAAAGCACTCCTACGGTATACGGGAGTTACACGATCTCATGGTCTAAGGAAAAGATACTTGACATTGGAAAACTCTAGCAAACGAACTATACGATCTTGTGCTATGTTTGGGATTGGGTCTTGTCCATCACATCATTCTCCTAATGATGTGATCTCGTTATCAATGACATCCAATGTCCATAGTCAGGAAACCATCACTATCTGTTGATCAACGAGCTAGTCAACTAGAGGCTTACTAGGGACATGGTCTTTTCCATCCGCAAATACTTCAGGAATGGTCTTTTCCATCCCCTGCATATTGAAGTTCATCACAAAGCTCTTGTAGCTCGGTGGAAGCGACTGAAGGATTCTGTCAATGACCGCGTCATCTGGGAGATTAACTCCCAGCTGAGTCAAGCGGTTATGCAACCCAGACATAGTGAGTATGTGCTCACTGACAGAACTATTTTCCTCCATCTTACAGCTAAAGAACTTGTCGGAGACTTGATATCTCTCGACCCGGGCATGAGCTTGGAAAACCATTTTCAGCTCTTTGAACATCTCATATGCTCTGTGTCTCTCAAAACGCTTTCGGAGCCCGGCTCTAAGCTGTAAAGCATGCCGCACTGAACGAGGGAGTAGTCATCGGTACATGCCTGCCAAGCGTTCATAATGTCTTGTTCTGCAGGGAGAATAGGTGCGTCACCTAGCGGTGCTTGTAGGACATAATCTTTCTTGGCAGCTATGAGGATGATCCTCAGGTTCCGGACCCAGTCCATGTAGTTGCTGCCATCGTCTTTCAGCTTGGTTTTCTCTAGGAACGCGTTGAAGTTGAGGACTACGTTGGCCATTTGATCTACAAGACATATTGTAAAAAATTTAGACTAAGTTCATGATAATTAAGTTCATCTAATCAAATTATTCAATGAACTCCCACTTAGATAGACATCCCTCCAGTAATCTAAGTATAACATGATCCGAGTTAACTATGCCGTGTCCGATCATCACGTGAGACGGACTAGTCAACATCGGTGAACATCTTCATGTTGATCGTATCTTCTATACGACTCATGCTCGACCTTTCGGTCTTCTGTGTTCCGAGGCCATGTCTGTACATGCTAGGCTCGTCAAGTCAACCTAAGTGTTTGCATGGGTAAATCTGTCTTACACCCGTTGTATGTGAACGTTGGAATCTAACACCCGATCATCACGTGGTGCTTCGAAACAATGAACTGTCGCAACGGTGCACAGTTAGGGGGAACACTTTCTTGAAATTATTATGAGGGATCATCTTATTTACTACCGTCGTTCTAAGTAAACAAGATGCAGAAACATGATAAACATCACATGCAATCAAATAATAAAAGTGACATGATATGGCCAATATCACATAGCTCCTTTGATCTCCATCTTGGGGCTCCATGATCATCTTGTCACCAGCATGACACCATGATCTCCATCATCATGATCTCCATCATCGTGTCTCCATAAAGTTGCTCGCCAACTATTACTTCTACTACTATGGCTAACATGTTTAGCAATAAAGTAAAGTAATTTACATGGCGTTTCTCAATGACACGCAGGTCATACAAAAAATAAAGACAACTCCTATGGCTCCTGCCGGTTGTCATACTCATCGACATGCAAGTCGTGATTCCTATTACAATAGCATGAACATCTCATACATCACATATATATCATTCATCATTCATCACAACTTTGGCCATATCATATCACAAAGCACTTGCTGCAAAAACAAGTTAGACGTCCTCTAATTGTTGTTGCAAGTTTTACGTGGCTGAAATAGGGTTCTAGCAAGAACGTTTTCTTACCTACGTGAAAACCACAACGTGATTTGTCAACTTCTATTTACCCTTCATAAGGACCCTTTTCATCAAATCCGCTCCAACTAAAGTGGGAGAGACAGACACCCGCCAGCCACCTTATGCAACTAGTGCATGTCAGTCGGTGGAACCGGTCTCACGTAAGCGTACGTGTAAGGTTGGTCCGGCCGCTTCATCCCACAATAACGCTGAAGCAAAATAAGACTAGTAGCGGCAAGAAAGTTGACAACATCTACGCCCGCAACAAATTGTGTTCTACTCGTGCAAAAGGAACTACGCATAGACCTAGCTCATGATGCCACTGTTGGGGAACATTGCAGAAAACAAAAATTTTCCTACGGTTTCACCAAGATCCATCTAGGAGTTCATCTAGCAACGAGTGATCGGATTGCATCTACATACCTTTGTAGATCACGCGCGGAAGCGTTCAAATAACGGGGATGAGGAAGTCGTACTCGACGTGATCCAAATCACCGGAGATCCTAGCGCCGAACGGACGGCACCTCCGCGTTCAACACACGTACGGTCAGCGTAACATCTCCTCCTTCTCGATCCAGCAAGGGGGAAGGAGAGGTTGAGGAAGATGGCTCCAGCAGCAGCACGACGGCGTGGTGGTGGTGGAGCTGCAGTACTCCGGCAGGGCTTCGCCAAGCTCTATGGAGGAGGAGGAGGTGTTGGAGAGGGAGAGGGAGGCACCAAAGGCATAGGTAAGAGACCCTCCCTCCCCCCCACTATATATAGGGGGCCTAGGGGGGGCGCCGGCCCTAGGAGATGCAATCTCCTAGGGGGGCGGCGGCCAAGGGGTGGGCGGCTTGCCCCCCAAGCAAGGGGGCGCCCCCTTTAGGGTTTCCCCCACCCTAGGGGCATGGGCCCTAGGGGGAAGTGGCGCCCCAGCCCACTTTGGGCTGGATCCCTTCCCACTTCAGCTCATGGGGCCCTCCGGGATAGGTGGCCCCACCTGGTGGACCCCCGGGACCCTTCCGGTGGTCCCGGTACAATACCGGTGACCCCGAAACTTGTCCCGATGGCCGAAATAGCACTTCCTATATATAATTCTTTACCTCCGGACCATTCCGAAACTCCTCGTGACGTCCGGGATCTCATCCGGGAATCCAAACAACATTCGGGTTACTGCATATACATATCCCTACAACCCTAGCATCACCGAACCTTAAGTGTGTAGACCCTACGGGTTCGGGAAACATGTAGACATGACCGAGATTGCTCTCCGGTCAATAACCAATAGCCGGATCTAGATACCCATGTTGGTTCCCACATGCTCCTCAATGATCTCATCGGATGAACCACGATGTCGAGGATTCAAGCAACCCCTTATACAATTCCCTTCGTCAATCGGTATGTTACTTGCCCGAGATTCGATCGTCGGTATCCCAATACCTCGTTCAATCTCGTTACCGGCAAGTCACTTTACTCGTACCGTAATGCATGATCCCGTGACCAGACACTTGGTCACTTTGAGCTCATTGTGATGATGCATTACCGAGTGGGCCCAAGAGATACCTCTCCATCATACGGAGTGACAAATCCCAGTCTTGATCCGTGTCAACCCAACAGACACTTTCGGAGATACCCGTAGTATACCTTTATAGTCACCCAGTTACGTTGTGACGTTTGGTACACCCAAAGCACTCCTACGGTATACGGGAGTTACACGATCTCATGGTCTAAGGAAAAGATACTTGACATTGGAAAACTCTAGCAAACGAACTATACGATCTTGTGCTATGTTTGGGATTGGGTCTTGTCCATCACATCATTCTCCTAATGATGTGATCTCGTTATCAATGACATCCAATGTCCATAGTCAGGAAACCATCACTATCTGTTGATCAACGAGCTAGTCAACTAGAGGCTTACTAGGGACATGTTGGTGTCTTAGTATTCACACATGTATTACGATTTCCGGATAACACAATTATAGCATGAATAAAAGACAATTATCATGAACAAGGAAATATAATAATAATACTTTTTTATTATTGCCTCTAGGGCATATTTCCAATACAGAGTCCCCGACCGCGCCTCGTTCCTGGATGCAGGAGCACGAGCTCCCTCCTCCTCGTTGCACGCATCGCCCGCCGAGCCGCCCGAGTACCTCCTCCAGTTCGTCGCCCCGGTCGCCGCCTCACCAAGCTCCGTCGCCACGATCGAGTCGTCGCCCCGCCATGTCCCTTGCCGGACTGAACTCTTCACCAAGTTCCGCAGCCGCTGATGCCATCGCGCCTTCTTCCCCTGCGCTGCTCGTGCGAGAGCCATGCCCAGCGCTCAAGCCCGTACCGCACCTCTGCTCGGGAACGAGCTCGGTGCCACCCACTGCTTCGCCCGCATGATCCTGCTACTGCCGGCGTCCTCTGCTTCTTCCAGGACCCCGCCTCGTCTCCGCCCGATCTACTGCGAGCTACCTCCGAATGGAGCTCCATCTCCTCCCTAGCCCCGGATCCGGCGATCGCCTCCCGTTCAAGCCACTCCGCCGTGCGCCAAGTCCCTGGAGCCGCCGCCCTGCTTCATGCCTTGGCCCGCCATGGAGGGACAGCTCTGCCAAGCTCCGCCGCCGTCGTCTGGAACAACCTCCTGCGCGGATTCGTCCAGCGCCATCTCGCATCGCCTCCTGCAAGCTGCAGCTGCTCTGCTTCCTCCATGTCGTGGCCTATGCTTCCTCTACAATGAGCAAGCCGCTCGTCCCGCGCCCTACGCATTGACCAGCCGCTGCTGCGTCCCGATCGAGTGCCTGGGCCGGCCTCGCCTTGTGCTTCATCGCGGCCCGGCAAGGCGTTGAGGCCCAGTCTCTCCACCAGTCTGTCTCCTCTCCGAACAGGCCGAGGCCCATTGTGAGGAGCTTCCCCAGCCAGCTCGGTTCCGTTTCAGCCCATGTCTTTTTTCCCTCTCTGCAAATTTAGTATTTATCCAGGATTTTCCAGTTTTGCAGAAAAGCCCTCAAACTTCATGCATATCTTATATCTCAAACTGTGCATCATATAGAAAAACTTTATATATAAAATGTGCTTAGTTTTTCATCTAGTTTCATAATATGCCACTTTCATGCATGTTTGCAATGTTTAAAATGGTGTTTGATTAAATTTGCTCCTATGCCATGTTAAAATGCTTTAATTCATAAATAAATAACCTTAACTCGGAATTTAATAAACTTTATATGTAAATGGGGTAGAAAAATGCCTAGTTTAGCATGGTGTACTTGTTTTGCATGTTTAACAACCCTAAAATTGTGTTTAGGGCAGAACAGTACCAAATCTATAATATGCTCATGAGGAGTTTCCAGAATTGTTGTTCGTTGCTTCCGGCCTCATTTAAACTTGCCTAGATTAGATAGTTTCATCATGCTTCACCCTCTTGCCATGTTTAACAACATTTAATATTGTTGGGTACATAAACAAGATCGAACTAAATAAGTCACGTCGTGTTCCGTCAATATGCAACTCGTTGCATATTGAGCTCCACTTAAGTTGTAGGATTGCTTGTGCATTTTTCTATGCCATGCCTCTTTAAACCGGACATGCATCATACTTGATTGTGCATCATGCCATGATTATGTGGTGGTTGTTTACTATGTTGTTTGCTTTTTCCGGTGTTGCTTCTTCGGGTTGGTTCTGGTAATGTCACGTTTATGAGGACCAGTTCGACTACGTCTGTTTGTCTTCTTCATGGGCTCGTTCTTCTTCCTTGCGGGATTTCAGGCAAGATGATCATACCCTCGAAATCACTTCTATCTTTGCTTGCTTAGTTGCTCGCTCTTTTGCTATGCCTATGCTGTGATATCTACCACTTGCTTATCATGCCACCCATATTGTTGAACCAAGCCTCTAACCCACCTTGTCCTAGCAAACTGTTGTTTGGCTATGTTACCCCTTTGCTCAGCCCCTCTTATAGCGTTGTTAGTTGCAGGTGAAGATTGAAGTTTGTTCCTTGTTGGAACATGGAGATGTTGTTCCTTGTTGGAACATGTTTACTTGTTGGGATATCACAATATATCTTAGTTAATTAATGCATCTATATACTTGGTAAAGGGTGGAAGGCTCGGCCTTATGCCTGGTGTTTTGTTCCACTCTTGCTGCCCTAGTTTCTATCATATCGGTGTTATGTTCCCGGATTTTGCGTTCCTTACGTGGTTGGGCTATAATGGGAACCCCTTGACAGTTCGCCTTGAATAAAACTCTTCCAGCAATGTCCAACATTGGTTTACCATTTGCCACCTAGCCTTTTTTTCCCTTGGGTTTCGCGGACTCAAGGGTCATCATTATTTTACCCCCCCCCCCCAGTCTAGTGCTCCTCTGAGTGTTGGTCCAAACTAGAGTCCTGTGTAGCGCCCCCTCGGGGAAACTCGAGGTTTGGTTTTAGTTGTATGGAGAGCTCAGCTGAGTGTGCCCTGAGAACGAGATATATGCAGCTCCTATCGGGATTTGTCGGCACATTCGGGCGGTGTTGCTGGACTTGTTTTATCCTTGTCGAAGTTGTCTTGTAGAACCGAGATGCCGAGTCTGATCGGAATGTCTCGGGAGAAGGTTTTTCCTTAGTTGACCGTGAGAGCTTGTGATGGGCTAAGTTGGGACCCCCTGCAGGGATTTGAACTTTCGAAAGCCGTGCCCGTTGTTATGGGCAGATGAGAATTTGTTAACGTCCGGTTGTAGAAAACCTGAAGTTGACCTTAATTAAAATGCATCAACCGCGTGTGTAACCGTGATGGTCTCTTTCCGGCGGAGTCCAGGAAGTGAACACGGTGTTGGAGTTATGCTTGACATAGGTTGTTCTAGGATCACTTCTTGATCATAGTTTCTCGATCGTGCTTTTCCTTCTCTTCTCGCTCTCATTTGCGTATGTTTAGCCACCAAATATGCTAGTCGCTTGTTGCAGCTCCACCTCATACCTTTACCTTTTCCATAAGCTTAAATAGTCTTGATCGCGAGGGTGCGAGATTGCTAAGTCCCCGTGACTCACAGATACTTCCAAAACCAGCTTGCAGGTGCCAATGAGTCCGTGCAGGTGACGCCACTGAGTTCAGGAGGAGCTCAATGAAGATCTTGTCCTTTGTGTTGTTCCGTTTCCAGTTGATCAGTAGTGGAGCCCAGTTGGGGTCGATCGGGGGACCTTGTCGCTTTTGGGGTTCTTCTTTTATTTTGGTTCCGTAGTCGGACCTTGATTGTATTTGGATGTTGTAATGCTTTATTCATGTAATTGTGTGAAGTGGCGATTGTAAGCCAACTATTTATCTCTTTCCCTTATGTATTACATGGGTTGTGTGAATATTACCTCACTTGCAACATTGCTTTCAATGCGGTTATGCCTCTAAGTCCTGCTTCGACACGTGGGAGATATAGCCGCATCGAGGGCGTTACAAGTTGGTAATCAGAGACTTCCACCACCTTAGGAGCCCCCCTACTTGATCGAATTAGCTGACGTTGTTGAGTCTAGAAAAATGTTTTGAGTCACTTAGGAATTATATATCGAAGAGTTTAGGAATTCTTTTTACTCCCCAGTCCCTTCATCTCTCTGGTAAGGCATCCTGACGTGGAGTTTTGACTCTTCTCTTCTCAAATTTCACTAAAAAAAATTTGGATCACGCGGGTATCTTGGAATCGTTCCGATGGTTTTGTGACGAGAACATTGTTCTTGGTGCCTCCTGTCATTTAGGGGTTGTGGCAGTGTCCCGGGGAGTTGAGCTCCGAGGTGTTGTCGTCACAATTTTATCGTTGTAGTTCTGGAATACCTGAGTTTAGTTTCGCCGACATCGAAAATCTCTTTTATGCAGTTGTTGGTGAGATAACCTCGACGCCACCCAGTACTGGGGCAGGAGTTCGGGAGTATTGCCATAACTCGTATAACGGATGCTTTTCGAAGGTTGAGGTAGATGATTTCCGAAGGTTTCTTGGTTATGTGTTGAAGGATGGATACAGCTGGATGTAGGATTTGCTAGTTTTGGGTGAGATATTATGCTTCCCCTGTATCCCCAACACCTGGTTGCATAACCAGGAAATTTCGGGAGTTTGTAAGTGGGAATTCAATTAGCTCTTAGGATATCTTTCCGACAGATGTATGATATGAAATTGGGGTTCGACATCTAGTGGTCCGCCTATCCACGGTTGGTTTTACAGTGGTCTCATTGTGTCTTAAAGAGTCCTTGGCTATGCCAACTCGGGGACGCTTCGTATGTCATGTGCACTGCCTTGTACATGATGGTGTTGTACGATCGAGCCCGTGTAGGCGCCACCACGAAAACTTCGGACGAAATTCTCTATCATATTGTAATGCCCCGAGACCGATGTGCCAGGTGTCGTCCAGTTATTCGTTGTTGTTGCCTTGTCATTGCTTGCATGTCATGCATTGCATATCATGTCATCATGTGCATTTCATTTGCATACATGTTCGTCTCATGCATCCGAGCATTTTCCCGTTGTCCATTTTGCATTCCGGCGCTCCGTTCTCCTCCGGTGGTCATTTCTACCTTTCTTTCTTCTGTGGGGATTAAACATTTCCGGAGTGGACCGAGACTTGCCAAGCAGCCTTGGTGTACTACTGGTAGACCGCCTGTCAAGTTTCGTGCCATTTGGACTTCGTTTGATGCTCCAACGGTTAACCGAGGGACTGTAAAGGCCTCGTGTGTGTTGCAGCCCAACACCCTTCCAATTTGGCCCAAAACCCACCTAAACCTCCTCCATCATCTCGCTCGTTCAATCACGATCGCGTGGCCGAAAACCGCACCTCATTTGGACTCCCCTAGCTTCCTCTACCTATATATATGTGATCCCCTCCGAAATTCCGCGGTACAAACCCTAGATCCAACTCCCTCCGTGCCGCCGGACACAACCTCGCCGGACGGACATGTCCGCTCGTCCTCGCGCCGCCGCTTCTAGCCTCTCCTAGGCCGCCACGTGGCACGCCGGCCACCTCCCGCGCCGCGGCCCGCCCGGGCCCGAGGAGGGCCCCGTGGCCCAATCGCGTCGCGCCGCCGCCTAGCGTCCCTGCCG
>NC_057803.1:552444459-552451527 GCF_018294505.1 Triticum aestivum | reverse complement strand
ACGGCGTCGTCCCGCCTCGCCGCCGCTAGGCCCGGTCGCCGGGGCCCGACCGCGCCTTCACTCCGGCTTCCTCCCCTTCCTCCGGCAAGTCCCGCCTCTCCGGTGAACAGTTTTTCCAGCGAGACCCGGTTGCTACAGTGAACTCCGTCGATCCTCGTAATCCGCGCCGATCTGGATCCAGATCTGAAAATATCTCGGTTGACTTTCATCCCCAAACCCTAGATATTTTGCCTACTTCATCATGCCGTAACTTTGCATCCGTAGCTCCGAATCATGGATATAGCATATCAAAATGTTCGTCTCTGAGAGCACATCATTTCATCTCATTGCATCATTTTCATTTGAGTTCATCTTGATGCCCGAAATGCTATTAGAAGAGTGCTACTTGGGATAATTGTCAGATCTGCTGCTCCATTTAGATATTTGTCATTTTTGCCATGATTATTGTGTGCATGATATGCCCATGAGCTCTACATATGTTTTTTTACATTCTTTGTCATCTTTCCAGTGGTGCTATCCATGTATTTTTGTGATGTGTGTGGTGACTAGCACAAGCTTGCAAATTGGTGCACTTGTTAATGCTGATTTCAGGGACTTAGCATTTCCACTAAGTCCTTGGTCTGTTCATCTCATTATGCCATATGTTCATGTTGTTTCCTAGTGATTCGTGCCACTTTTGAGGATGATCAGTAAAGATGTTTTGTTAATATTGTAGTGCTCTATCCATCCATGTCTTTGTTTGCAATTATGGAGAACCCTAGCTTGAGTCAATCGAGCTCTACTTTTGCTACTTTGTGAATCTGGGCAGATCGTCTACTTGTTAGAGATTTTGCCGATGATGTTGTAGTTGATCCGTGCATGCCATGTTATTGTTCTTGCCATGTCTAGCTTGTATAATGTGTATTCTTGATGGGTGCATGCTTAGATTGCCATGACATGCTCTGTAGTGAGTGTATCGAGCTCGTAAACATGCCTACATGATATCTGTTTCAGCATGTCCCAGTTTTCACTAAGTCTGAGAACTGATTATGTTTTTGCCATGTTCACATGCTTGCAAATGTATTTTCTGATCCCTTTTGGCTCAAGGTCACTAAGGGACTTTTGTTAAGCTCTTTGAGTAGCTCCATGCCATGCTTTACTTTGCCATGTTAAGTTCCTGTATCATAAAGTTTTCATGCTCCAAAGAGTGCTATCTGATCTGAAATTCCAGACAAGTGTTAAATTCACTAAGTCTGAAATCTGTTTACCAAATGCATTTTTGCCATGCTTGTTTGAATCTGTTAATGGATGAATTGGCCGTAGCTCAGTGTTCATCTTTTGTTAAGAATCATGATTGGATCCCTGCCATGTATTTTGTTGCCATGTTTGGGTGCTGTAGCATGTTTGCCTTGTTGCATTTAGGTGGTCACTTGCTGTAAATCGGAGACCGGTGCCATATTTGAATTGCTTGCCATTTCCAAACCGTGACTCCGATTCCGGTGTTCTTTATATCGTTTTCAAGCGATTTCATCTCACCTTTCCAGTGGCACACTTGGATTTCCAAGTTGAGGCCAGGTTCATTCATCTCTTGTCAAATTATGCATATGCATCGCATACCGCATCCCGCATATCATACCATGTTCTTGTGTTGGTTGTTTACTATGTTGTGTGCTTCCTTTCCAGTGTTTTTTCGGGTTGGTTCCGGTAATGTCGCGCTTGTGAGGACCCGTTCGTCTACGTCCATTTGTCTTCTTCATGGACTCGTTCTTCTTCCTTGCGGGATTTCAGGCAAGATGATCATACCCTCGAAATCACTTCTATCTTTGCTTGCTAGATGCTCGCTCTTTTGCTATGCCTATGCTGTGATACCTACCACTTGCTTATCATGCCTCCCATATTGTTGAACCAAGCCTCTAACCCACCTTGTCCTAGCAAACCGTTGTTTGGCTATGTTACCGCTTTGCTCAGCCCCTCTTATAGCGTTGTTAGTTGTAGGTGAAGATTGAAGTTTGTCCCTTGTTGGAACATGGAGATGTTGTTCCTTGTTGGAACATGTTTACTTGTTGGGATATCATAATATATCTTATATAATTAATGCATCTATATACTTGGTAAAGGGTGGAAGGCTCGGCCTTATGCCTAGTGTTTTGTTCCACTCTTGTCGCCCTAGTTTCCGTCATATCGGTGTTATGTTCCCGGATTTGCGTTCCTTACGCGGTTGGGTAATAATGGGAACCCCTTGACAGTTCGCCTTGAATAAAAATCTTCCAGCAATGCCCAACATTGGTTTTACCAATTGCCACCTAGCCTTTTCTTTCCCTTGGGTTCTGCAGACTCAAGGGTCATCATATTTAAACCCCCCTAGGCCAGTGCTCCTCTGAGTGTTGGTCCAAACTAGAGTCCTGTGCAGCGCCCCCTCGGGGAAACTTGAGGTTTGGTTTTAGTTGTATGGAGAGCTCATCTGAGTGTGCCCTGAGAACGAGATATGTGCAGCTCCTATCGGGATTTGTCGGCACATTCGGGCGGTGTTGCTGGATTGGTTTTAACTTGTCAAAGTGGCTTGTAGAACCGGGATACCGAGCCTGATCGGAATGTCTCGGGAGAAGGTCTATTCCTTCGTTGACCATGAGAGCTTGTCATGGGCTAAGTTGGGACCCCCTGCAGGGATTTGAACTTTCGAAAGCCGTGCCCGCGGTTATGGTCAGATGGGAATTTGTTAACGTCCAGTTGTAGAAAACCTGAAGTTGACCTTAATTAAAATGTATCAACCGCGTGTGTAACCGTGATGGTCTCTTTCCGGCGGAGTCCAAAAAGTGAACACGGTTGTTGGAGTTATGCTTGACGTAGGTTGTCCTAGGATCACTTCTTGATCATAGTTTCTCGATCGTGCTTTGCCTTCTCTTCTCGCTCTCTTTTGCGAATAGGTTAGCCACCATATATGCTAGTCGCTTGATGCAGCTCCACCTCATACCTTTACCTTACCCATAAGCTTAAATAGTCTTGATCGCGAGGGTACGAGATTGCTGAGTCCCCGTGGCTCACAGATACTTCCAAAACCAGTTTGCAGGTGCCGATGTTACCGAGCAGGTGACGCAACCAAGCTCAGGAGGAGCTCGATGAAGATCTTGTCCTTTGTGTTGTTTCGTTCTAGTTGATCAGTAGTGGAGCCCAGTTGTGACGATCGGGGATCTGTGTAGCATTTGGGGTAGTCTTCTTTTATTTTGGCTCCGTAGTTGGGCCTTGATTGTATTTGGATGATGTATGTTTTATTCATGTAATTGTGTGAAGTGGCGATTGTAAGCCAACTATGTATCTCTTTCCCTTATGTATTACATGGGTTGTGTGAAGATTACCTCACTTGCGACATTGCTTTCAATGCGGTTATGCCTCTAAGTCGTGCTTCGACACGTGGGAGATATAGCCGCATCGAGGGCGTTACACATATGTTTGTTCCGGCTTATTCCCCAAGTCAATCCTTTGTTTTGTTTTGAGTTGTGGTATTCGAGTTGCTTCGAAGTCAAATGTTGATTCCATACTTTTCCTAAGCGGTGTTCTCATATTCCAGTGTGAACACTAATCCTTCATGATAATCGGGATTGACATGTCAATCCTTTTTCAACCGGCGTGTCTCTCTTCAAGTGGATCCGATCATTTCAACATCAGCAAGATCAATTACCATTTCTTCTCAACGGTGTTTGTTTTCATCCGTCTTCAAGTTGCCTTTGTTTTCCCTCCCTCCCACCCTTTTTCTTCAATGACTCAGATTTCTTATTCAAGTACCCTTTTATTGATAAAGCCTCTCCATCATTTTCCTTCAATGTTCTTATCCGGTGATTCTCATGAAGATACTAACGGAGCCTCAAGTTCGTCATTCTTCATTCTTTTCTTCTCCGGTGGATTCAAATCAATCTTTGGTGTTGATCATATCCCTTTTTCCTCATTTCAAATACCTTCTCATACCGGTGTACCTCATAATCGTTCACCTCTCGCTATTCTTTTGTTCCGGAGTGCTAAAGATATCTCAGAAGATTCGTGTTTCCACTCTTAATCCATTCAAGATATTTTTTAGGATGTTATCTCATTCAAGCCTTTTAATTCAACCGGCGCAATCTATCTTTTAAATCATCAAAGGTGTTTCTTTTGAGTGGGCCCTAACCCACAAGTCTTTTCCCAGGATCTTACCTGACTCTTCTTATTTTCTCGGAGCTATCCTAAATTCTTTTGAAGTTTGACGTAAGAATGAATCAGCATCAGTCAAATGTCTTTCTCCAAGATTTTTTCAAATTCTTTTCATAGTTGGCTCAACCTCTTCACTTTTGATTCTTCCGGAGTATCTCAACAATACATGGTGGTGTTTCTTGTCGTAATTCTCAGATTTGGAAGGCCGAAGAAGATTTTCTCTCAATCTTGCTCCATTCTCTTCAAGATTCGTGGTTCTAGTTCAAGGCCATCCTCTCATAATTGTTTTGATTGTGAGAATTCCTTTCACCTATCTGGAGTCCATCAATTCAGATTTATTCATTCTCAGCTTTCAGTTATCATTCTCCAATCTTACCGGTGCTTCGTTCAAGTGATCTCTAATCGGCTCGTGATCTCTTCGTTCTCATGTATCTAAATCCTCTCAAGCATCTTCGTTAATTTTATAATTCTTCCCGGTGTTTCTTTATCTTCTCTTTGTTCATTTTCAATTCTTACGGTGGTTCGTTCAAGATTCTTCTTACCTTGTTATCATATCAATTCATTTGCTGTTTTCAATCCTACCGGTGGATTCGTCGAAGACCTTCTCAAGTTGGCGCCATATCTCTCCTAATCTTCTTTACGAGAATAAGTAGTATGCCAAATACGTTGATTGTCATCAATTTAAATTGGTGAAGGATAAGCATAATGTAATTCTTATTCTTGTTTCATCCAAGTGATTTAATTCCTTATTCTGGAGGTTCATCAAAATTCTTGATTTCTTTCGTTCATCTTTCTTTTCCGGAGCTCCAAGTTATTTCTATTATATCACCATGGAGATTCATCTAAATCATCGCAAGGCTTCGATTGTGTTTTCAACTTCTCTTTCCATTTTGATCATCCTTTTATTACCGGAGTTCTTCATGGAGGCTCTACATGACGGTTCATAAAGGATTTAATTCCTTCTCGAAGTGTTCATCGAGATTCTTTTCAGAGGAGCTCATGCATTCTTCATCTTGCAATTGGGAGTGCTATTCTTTCACGCATATCTTTTGAGGTGGTGTTATGTCACTCTTGACAATTTCCCTTCGTGTTTCATGATTCACATGTTTTCAAGAGTGAGGTATTTAAATCCATCATTTTCTCTTCGCTCAAGTCATCTTTCCAACCAATCAACCTCTTCTTTGGAGTTATTTTGGGTTATATTTCACCTAAAGCTTTCCTTTAAGGATTGTCGCTCTTATGGTGTTTATCAATGATCCAAGTTCTTCATTTCCTACCGGTGAAATAATCTTCTCGTCTCCTTGTTGATATCAATCCAATCTATCGTTTCCGTCAGTGGCAGAATTTCAACTCAGTTTTGAGAGGTTTTCAATAAGCCCAATACAACCTTGCTCTTTTCGTTGTTGGGTTTTCCAACAACTCCATTCGACCCTTCTCCTAAAGATACCTTTCAAGCTCTTTTGTGGCAAAAGTCGGCATTTTATTCTCCATTCTTTTATTTCAGTTATTTATCGTCTATTCTTTTGTTCCGGAGGCATGGTGATGTTGCTCTCTTCAATCCATCATCTTGTTTGTCAAGATCATGTTCTTTTCATGCCTATCCATTTAACCGGAGTGTGGTGCCATTCTTCTCAAGTTCTTTTCGCCTTATCAAGCCTTGCATCTCTTTTCAACCGGAGTGCGGTCTGAGATTTTTCTTACACCTTGTTCCATTCATTCAATAGTTCCGGAGGCAGTGTGTTGTGATTTCATCAAGTATCTTCTCATCTTACCAAGTTCTTATTCAATTCCTTTTCTTTTCATACGGAGTGTTGCCCAAATTATATCATTCTTATTACTTCTCTATCTTGTTTTAACCGGAGTGGTTTCAATATATATCTTGCCCTTCAACCTCAAGGTTCTCGTAATGTTCATTGTTCCTCTTTTTTTTAATAGAGTGTTTTCAACTTTGTGCATCTCTCTTGTTTTCTTTCTTTCAATTTATTCAACCTCTCAAGGTTCGTGGTTTCACTCGTTTGTCAAAGAAGCAACTTAGTTTTACCTCTTCTCTTTCTCTTTCGTTTTTCCCTCCGGTGCCATTCTAGATCTCGGGACGAGATCCTCTCGTAGTGGTGGAGTGTTGTAACGCCCCGAGACCGATGTGCCAGGTGTCCTCCAGTTATTCGCTGTTGTTGCCTTGTCATTTGCTTGCGTGTCACATCTTGTCATGTCATCATGTGCATTGCATCATCATGTTTTCAAAACATGCATCCGTCCGGGTTTCCTAGTTCCTTCTGTTGTCCGTTCTGAGCCCAGACACACTCGCACGCGCCCGCGGCATGTCCGAAACAGTATTTTATAAGTGGCCAGAAAATGTTCTCGGAATGGGTTGAAAGTTGGCGTGCGGTGTTGTTTTGTTGTCAGTAGACCGCCTGCCAAGTTTCATCGCATTCGGAGTCCGTTGGACGCCCCAACGGATAACTATAGCGGCAGTATAGCCGGTCTAATGTTGGACGTTTTCGGTCTCCGGAAACTGTCAACGGGCCTCTCCTCTTCTCTCTTCTTAGACCTTTGCCTTCTGCACTACCCTCACCGCCAGGCCCTACCTAACCTCTCTCGTCAGCCCGTGGACCTTCTCCCGCGCGCGTCCGAAAAGTTGTCCCGAACCCGACCCGGACAGTCGTCACCGTTGGATCCGGATCATCCCCAAACATCTACAAAACGTCTCCGTTTTGTTTATTGGGCTTCCTAACCTAGTTTTTCTTGAACCGCCCGATTTTGATCGGAGGGTCCAAATCTACCCTAAACTCCCCTCTTTTCCTTATATATATACTCCCTAGTCTAAATCTAGACCAAACCCTAGAAACTAGGTCTTTTGTCCCTGTCGCTGCCGCCACCCGGTCTCAATCCCCCTCGGGATCCACCCATCCC
>NC_057803.1:551396749-551407315 GCF_018294505.1 Triticum aestivum | reverse complement strand
CCGTCCCCGCATCGGCTCGCGTCGCCGTCGCCGTCGCCGCCGCCTCGACCTCGCCCGCGTTGTTTCCTCAGTCCCCCCTCTCCTTCCTCCAATCGAAGTCGTCGCACACGCCGCCGGCGCCGTCAATCGCCTTGGCTCACCGTCGCGGGCGTCCCCGTCCCCGCACCGTCGCCTGCACACACAACACACACACACACATACACACACACATACAGAATTTTTGTTCTGTTTTTAGTTTTTCTGCTTTTAGTTTTTAGTTTTCTGTTATTAGTTATTAGTTATTAGTTTTTCTGTATTAATGTTATAGAAATGTTAGTTATATATAGAAATGTTAGTTTTTTCTGTATTAATGTTATAGAAATGTTAGAAATGTTAAAGAAAAAATGTGTTATAGAAATATTAGAAATGTTAATTTTAGATATGGTCAATGTTTTTTAGTTTATTATATTTTTAGTTATAAAATTTAGAATTTGCATATATGAAATCACAATCCATCATTTAAAAATATTACTTTACTTTTGCGGCAGATAGTATTTGTTGTCGACGATGCCCGGCCCGCATCCTCGCCGTCGACCCGTTCGCGACGACGTCCTGCTTCAGAGGACCCATGTCTGGGACTGGGCTCCGCCGGGCTGGCACTGGGAGGTGCTACCTTCAGGGGCGCGACGCTTGGTGAGGAACCCGGCCCCAGGTCCCGTCGTCGACCCTGATCTCCTTCGGTGGCGTTCGTGTGGGCCACTTTCTGTGCGGAGGGAGCCGGCCCCGCCGGAGGTGGTACGTCGCCGTGTCAGGGAGGAGGACGAGCACGTCCATCACTACATGGCTGCTATGGACGCCAGGTTCTCCAATACCTGGCAGGTTCTTTGGGGAGATCACCCGAGCTATGATCCAGTGATGGTTCCTTCACTTTGGTTGTCCACCGCCCGCGCCTCAGGAACCGCGAGTGGCCTAGATTACTCTCTAGTATTTGATCTTTATTAGCTAGCTAGCTAGCTAGTGATGTATTCGATATATAATATTCGAGATGATTTATTATATATATTATTCGAGACGATGTATTCGAGATTATATCTATTATTCGAGACGACGTATTCGAGATTATATTCGATGATGCTTATTATGTACTATGATTGATTCAGTTTTTCCTTATTAATTGATTGCATCCATGCATTGTAATTTGAATATATTTCTTTTGGATTAGTTAAATAAAAGCTATGGCGGACAATACCGGCAGAGAGGGAGAAGAGGCCCTGTTCAATATCATACGCAATCCTCGCGGGCCAGATGATGATCAGAATGAAGAAGATTATGACGGCTCCGAATATCTAAACAACACCGGGGAGGGTGATATGATATTCGATCGCGACAACCGAATTGATGAAGTCATGAACTATGAACACGACGAAGAAAATGTTGATCTTGAAACAACAAAGACCGGCGAGGTATATTTATATAAGCAGGCATCTGGTGATCATCACATGTTTTAAATGACTTGAAGATATATTAACGAATCGATCTTTCTTCTTTCAGCCATCCGGATCGAGCAAATCTTCAAGCAGCAGGACAGTACGAGGCCCGAACAAAAAGTTGAAGGGGGCGTAAAGTACAATATCAAGGCCATAAAACCTAATGACGAACCATTAGTGCCTAAGAAGATTGCGGACAAGTTCATTCTCCAGTGCAGATTTCTTGTGAAGGACCAACTCGCGACCTCCCTTCAAGAATGGAGAGAGCCAGCAAAGCCACGTCCAGATCTTACTTTTGTCGACGACAGAAAAAAAGCTCTGCTTTGGGAAACTCTCATGGAACATTTCACACTTCTACCAACGGAGCGCATACAAGCAATTCAAGAGGAAATAGCGGGATTTTTTCTCGACTAGGTCATAGATACAAACGGAGAATACTATTTGTAACGCCCCGAGACCGATGTGCCAGGTGTCCTCCAGTTATTCGCTGTTGTTGCCTTGTCTTTGCTTGCGTGTCATGCATTGCATATCATATCATCATGTGCATTTCATTTGCATACATGTTCATCTCATGTATCCGAGCATTTTCCCCGTTGTCCGTTTTGCAATCCGGCGCTCCTATGTCACCCGGTGTCCCTTTCTACCTCTTTTCGTGTGCGGGTGTTAAACGTTTTCAGGTTGGAACGAGACTTTTCATGCGGCCTTGGTTTACTACCGGTAGACCGCTTATCAAGGTTCGTGCCATTTGGACTTCGTTTGATACTCCAATGGTTAACCGAGGGACCGAAAAGGCCTCGTGTGTGTTGCAGACCAACACCCCTCCAAAGTGTCCCAAAACTCACCTAAACCTCCTCCATCATCTCGGTCGTTCGATCACGATCACGTGGCCGCAAACCGCGCCTCATTTGGACTCTCCTAGCTCCCTCTACCTATAAATATGTGATCCCCTCCAAAATCTCGCGGACGAAACCCTAATCTCCCTCCTCATCGCGCCACCGGACATGTCCGCGCCGCACCGGACATGTCCACCGCCGCCAGGCACCTCACTCCGGCCAATGAGAGCCTGCCACGTCACCTCCGCCACTGCTCCAGGCCAATCTCGCAGCGCCACTTGTCACCGCCGCCATCCTCCCACCGCGCGGCCCGCGGACCCGGATCAGGCCCGCGCAAACCCGGATCTCGCCGCCGCCCGGGCCTGTGAGCAACCGCACCTCGCCGCCCGTTCGCCGACCCCGCCGCCTTCGCGCGTCGCTGACGGCAAACTCCGGCAACCGAACCACCGCCGCCCGAGCGCCCGTCCGCGCGCCGCCGCCTCTCCCTCGCCGGAGACGCTGCGCGCCGCCGCCCCGTTCCTCGTCGCGCCTCTGTGTCGTCTCTCTCTTCGACCTCGCCGGAGCAGGAGCTCCTCGGCCTCCTCGACGGTCCTCGCCGGTTCTCGCCGGCGACGAGGCTTCAAGCTCACCGTCCCGAGCCGCTCCCGCTGTATCCACACCGGGTCCGGCGAGCCACCGCCCGGATCCATCCATCCCCGGCGTTCCTCGTCGTTCTCCGGCCGCCGTCGTGTCCTCCCTCCTCGCCGGAATCTCGGTGCGCCGCTGCCACCATGGATCGGGAGGACCGGATCCCCGCTCGAAGACGTTGACCCTCCGCGTGGGCCCGCAGCCGCGACCCAGCTTCCCCGGCCCAGCGCAGCGCCAAGGCCGGCCCGATCTGCCTCCTTCCCCTGTCCTGGCCGAAGGCCCATGGTGAGCCGCCTGTTATCCTTCGCCCATAGCGCCCGGTAGCTATCCAGCGCTCACTCTTTTCCCTGAGTTTTTCACTAAGTCCCAGTATTATTTTGCATTTTTCATCATGTCATAACTCATCATCCGCGGCTCCGATTCATGCGTGTAGCATATCAAAATGTTCGTCTCAATGATCACATCATTTTATCTCATTGCATCATTTTCATTTAAGCTCATCTTGATCCCGAAATGTTGTTGGAAGAGGGCTATGTGAGTAATATGTCAGATCTGTTTCAGCAAATGGCTTTTTGTCATTTTTGCCATGATTAATGTGTGCATGATATGCTCCTGAGCTCTACATGTGTTTTGTTATATGTCATGCCATATTTACAGAGGTGCTTGCCATATATTTTTGTGATATTTTTGGTGACTAGCACAAGCTTGCAAAGTAGTGTAATCGGTAATGTTGATTTCAGGGACTTAGAATTTCTCTAAGTCCTTGTTCTGTTTTTGTTGTTATGCCATATGTTCATTCCTAGTGATCCGTGCCTCTTTTGAGGATGATCAGTAAGGATGTTTTGTTAACTTTGTGGTTCTCTACCCATCCATGTCTTTGTTTGCATTTATGGAGCACCCTAGCTTGAGTCAATCGAGCTCTACTTTTGCTATATAGTGTTCCTGGCAGATTTTTAACTTGTTTAGCGATTTTGCCGAGGATGTTTCTATTGATCCGTGCATGCTATGTTGTTGTTCTTGCCATGTCTAGCTCCTATGCCATGTCTTCTTGATGGGTGTATACTTAGTTTGTCATGCCATGCTCTGTAGTGAGTGCATCGAGCTCGTAAACATGCCTACTCGTTAACTGATTTGCATGCTCCGGTTTTTCACTAAGTCTGAAATCTGTTTATGTTTTTGCCATGTTCACATGCTTGCAATTGTATTTTCTGATCCCTTTTGGCTCAAGGTCACTAAGGGACTTTTGTTAAGTGCTTTGAGTAGCTTCATTCCATGCCTTGCTTTGCCATGTTAAGTTCCTATATCATGTATTTTTCATACTCTAAAGTTTGCTTCCTGATGATAAATTCCAGACTTGTGTTAATTTCACTAAGTCTGAAACCTGTTATCATTTGCACTTTTGCCATGCTTGTTTGAACCTGTTAATGGATGAATTAGCCATAGCTCAGTGTTCATCTTTTGTCAAGCTTCATGAGTGGATCCCTGCCATGTATTTTTTTGACATGTTTGAGTGCCATAGCACATTTATCTTGATGCATTTAGTTGGTCACTTGCTGATTATCGCAAACCGGTGCCATATTTGTTTTGCTTGCCATTTCCAAACCGTGCATCCGATTCCGGTGATCTTTATATCGATTTCAACCGAAATCACCTCACCTTTCCAGTGGCACTCTTGGATTTCCAAGTTGAGGCCAGGTTCAATCATTCCTTTCCAAATCATGCATATGCATCACATACTGCATCCCGCATATCATACCATGTTCATGTGTTGGTTGTTTACTATGTTGTGTTCTTCTTTCCGGTGTTTGCTTCTTCGGGTTGGTTCCGATAACGTCGCGTTTGTGAGGACCCGTTCGACTACGTTCGTTTGTCTTCTTCATGGACTCATTCTTCTTCCTTGCGGGATCTCAGGCAAGATGATCATACCCTCGAAATCACTTCTATCTTTACTTGCTAGATGCTCGCTCTTTTGCTATGCCTATGCTGCGATACCTACCACTTGCTTATCATGCCTCCCATATTATTAAGCCAAGCCTCTAACACACCTTGTCCTAGCAAACCGTTGTTTGGCTATGTTACCGCTTTGCTCAGCCCCTCTTAGAGCATTGTTAGTTGCAGGTGAAGATTGGAGGTTGTTCCATGTTGGGACATAGATATTTTGTTGGGATATCACAATATCTCTTATTTAATTGATGCATCTATATACTTGGTAAAGGGTGGAAGGCTCGGCCTTATGCCTGGTGTTTTGTTCCACTCTTGCGCCCTAGTTTCCGTCATATCGGTGTTATTTTCCCGAATTTTGCGTTCCTTACGCGGTTGGGTTATAATGGGAACCCCTTGACAGTTCGCCTTGAATAAAACTCCTCTAGCAATGCCCAACATTGGTTTTACCATTCGCCACCTAGCCTTTTCTTTTCCCTTGGGAGTCGCGCTCCTGAGGGTCATCATTATTTTACCCCCCCCCCCCGGGCCAGTGCTCCTCTGAGTGTTGGTCCAAACTAGAGCCCTGTGCAGCACCCCCTCGGGGAAATTCGAGGTTTGGTTTTAGTTGTATGGAGAGCTCATCTGAGTGTGCCCTGAGAACGAGATATGTGCAGCTCCTATCGGGATTTGTCGGCACATTCGGGCGGTGTTGCTGGTCTTGTTTTACCATTGTCGAAATGTCTTGTAACCGGGATTCCGAGCCTGATCGGGTCTTCCTGCTAGAAGGAATATCCTGCGTTGACCGTGAGAGCTTGTGATGGGCTAACTTGGGACACCCCTGCAGAGATTTGAACTTTCGAAAGTCGTGCCTGCGGTTATGGGCAGATGGGAATTTGTTAATGTCCGGTTGTAGAAAACATGAAGTTGACCTTAATTAAAATACATCAACCGCGTGTGTAACCGTGATGGTCTCTTTCCGACGGAGTCCGGGAAGTGAACACGGTGTTGGAGTTATGCTTGACGTAGGTTGTTCTAGGATCACTTCTTGATCATAGTTGTTCGACCGTGCTTTTGCCTTCTCTTCTCGCTCTCTTTTGCGAATAGGTTAGCCACCATATATGCTAGTCGTTTGCTGCAGCTCCACATCATACCTTTACCTTACCCATAAGCTTAAATAGTCTTGATCGCGAGGGTGTCAGATTGCTGAGTCCCCGTGACTCACAGATACTTCCAAAACCAGCTTGCAGGTGCCGTTGAACCATGCGGATGACGCAACCAAGCTCAAGGAGGAGCTCGATGAAGATCTTGTTCTTTATGTTGTTCCGTTTTCCAGTTGATCAGTAGTGGAGCCCAGTTGGGATGATCGGGGATCTGTGTAGCCTTTGGGGTAGTCTTCTTTATTTTGGTTCCGTAGTCGGACCTTGATTGTATCTGGATGATGTAATGCTTTATTCTTGTAATTGTGTGAAGTGGCAATTGTAAGCCAACTATATATCTTTTCCCTTATTGTATTACATGGGTTGTTTGTGAAGATTACCTCACTTGCGACATTGCTTTCAATGCGGTTATGCCTCTAAGTCGTGCTTCGACACGTGGGAGATATAGCCGCATCAAGGGCGTTACACTATTACCCGCTACCGCCCCCATGAACCACTTCCAATTGTCATCGTTCTCCGAAGGCATCAATTAGGCTAATGCCACTGGCTCCGAAGGCACCAATTAGGAGAAATTGTATATAGCTAGCTAATTGTATATGTGTGAATTAATGATGGTTGTGAGACATTCGATGATATATATATATGATCGGTTCTACTCAAAATTCTATTTATATATATGCATAACGTGTACAATATGCCGTATCGTAAAATACCAGCAAACGAAAAAGAATTAAATGAAAAACATAAAATTAAATGAAAAATAAATCATAAACCCAAAACCCCCCAACCTTTTAATACCGGTTGGTGTCACCAACCGGTACTAAAGGGCTCCCTACCCCCGGAGCTGGCTCGTGTCACGCGGTTGCCCTTTAGCACCGGTTCGTGCGGAACCGGTACTAAAGGGGGGACCTTTAGTCCCCACACTTTAGTGCCGGTTACCGAACCGACAATAAAGGGCCTTACAAACCGGTGCTATATCCCGATTCTGCACTAGTGGTTCCTTAACAAGGACATGTATAATTTGGTATTTTTCTGGAGCCGCATCATGTATAAATGGGTAGGTTCAAGCTAGAACAATGTACTCTTGGTTTAAGGCGCATCTTATAATGAAGGATATTTCAAACGATTCTAATCCACTTTTTCCTTCTTGTGTACATATATAATTTTTGTATCACATAAAAACAACTGCATGAATCTGATGGAATTACCATGAAATGGATCGATCCACTTTTTTTAGAAATGTTAATATGTTCCCTCATGGAGAAAAATCTCCCTATGTGTATTTGCACAAATGTACTCTCTTCAAATTTCTAGAAAATTCATGAAGAGCATACACAGAAAAAATTCACAAATTCATGTGTGTTTTGTTATAAAATAAAATTCAACAAACCATGACATCTTAATTTATTTGTTTTTATTTCCTTTTTTAAGAATCCTAAATGTTCTGAAGAGACTCAAAATGTGTAAACTCCTACACTACCTAAATTTCCTTCACCCCACAATGCTTTATCAAGCAACAAAGTCATGGCAAGGGCTTGGATTTCCATCAAGGCCAAGGGTCACTAGGGATGAAGGAAAACCCAAGCGTGAAATAATCTCTAGTGGTCTATCGTCGACATTTAAATTAGGTAAGTTTTATGTATCGGTCGGATGCTCGAAGTGTTCTATCAGTCGCTTCCTACAGCGTGTCACCCACTCATTCTTTCCTCCCACCATGGACCTTCTGTTGAAGCTCAGCCAAAAGCCCTTCACGCCATCAAGCTCCAAGAAAGCCCTCGGACTATGAGGGGTGGCCCAATGTCACCAGATCATGTGGAGACGGATTGGCGAGATCGACGCTCCAAAATGAAGTTTAGTGATTTCGTGATCACCAGTGATGCATATCTTATTTTGGCAAGTTGCAAAACTCGTGTGTGTTTTGCTGCAAAAAAACATAGACAACATGATGTGATATTTCTGGGTATCTTCTACAAATGTCTTTTTCATGTTCCAAGCATTTTTCATGGTAAAGCAAGCATTGGCCTCCATGCTGCATACATCCAATGATTTTCTCGATGACAATTATCGTGACCGATGGGGATTTTGTTTTTTTGCTTACACACATTTTTTGTTGCATTTGTGTATTTTAAATGCTATGACTTCTTGCAGGTAGAGACCACAAATGGGGATGTTGCAGATGTGTAAAAAATATTGCATGGATGAGGTTTATGCTGCTGTGGTTGGACGGTCCAGTTCTCATACTTAAGTGAGATCGGACGGCGGGGGAGCCGGATGATCAGAACGCCTGGTGGTCGGTTAGCACCACCCTTCAAGTTATCTAGGATGGGAAGCAATGTAGGGAGACTGGTGGAACTCATCACAGTTCAATCCGTGATATTGGTCAAGGGAGCTATTGTGAGCATGAGTGTAGAAAGACATGGAGGAAGTGAACCGTGGCATGGTTAAATAAGATCGAATAGTGGTTAATATTGGTTCTAAAAAAAGAATAGTGGTTAATATTTTCTTTTGCGAGGGGGAATAATGGTTAATATGATTGTGTTACTCATCACGGTTTAGTTCGTGTTACTTTTTTTTCTCGGGTGTAGTTTGTGTTACTTGTTGCGGGTAAACTAAGATCGCGTGCATTTATGGAGAGGACTACACAATCTATTCTTTCAGTGGATCTGATCATCATTTATGTTTGATTTCCAATTTCCAGTACTAGAGTTCAAATACATGGTTTGCCTAGACATCGAAAAAAAAGATGGTTTGCGTAGAAAGAGTATGTGTTGATGCCTCCTTGACATGTCAATCATTGACGACCCGGGATAGATTATAGCTTTTCCAAACGAGAGAAGGCCAGCCACACAGCCCACACCCCACAGGCGAGCAACCTCAAAGGACAGAACAAATGTGCAAGGCAGAGAACACTACTAGTCACGCGAAGCCGACCGCGTGCATGCCATGCACCCCCGAACTGTCCCTACATACATCGAGCAAACGGGTCTACTTCAGTGATTCAGTTCGAGAAAACTATCTGAGGAATAACAGAAGTGGTGTGAAGCCGGTATAGAAAGGGAAGATCCGGCCGGCGGCCCGAACGAGGAGCTCGCACGCGTGCGTAGAGGGCCATGCAGCGTGCGTGCATGCAGATCCGTGTGTCTGTCACTGCACTGTCGATCGGCCGGTCACGCAATTGTGTGGCAGCTTGCAAATGCATGCTAGTAACAAGTGAGGGCATGAAGTAATCCAAAAATGTGCCCAAGAATGCATTTCTTACAGCGCATAAAAACGCCATGCATGCCTCGTTTCAAATAGAGGAAACCAATATAGTACGTTTTTATTTTCTCAACCATTTTCTCGCCAAAACAATTCTCAATCATTGGTATATACTTCCTTCCGTTGGGTATATAAGTCGGACACGAGTTTTTAGTTCTTCAGTTTGATTAATAAGACATGTGTAATCTCTACAACTTAAAAAGAATGTAGAGATGATCCTCAAAAAAAATGTAAGGGTCTCATTTCACCTTTCTTTCCACCACCCCTTCGTCCAACCTTCGACGTATATAATAATCAATCACCTTAATTTACTTACCTTCTGAAATAATTTCACTTTAATTTACTTACCAAACTTCTAATCAAAATACAAGATAATTCATGGGCAGAATTTGATGAATATTTATTTACACAATCGTATTATTATTGACTAGAATGTTGAAATCCCGTTGCAACGCACGGGCATTGATTCTAGTACATCAAAAAACATATATTCAGAGACTTCATCCGACGACGAATCAAAGTTGAGCTGGTGTCAAAATTATTATCTACCGGACAATTTTGGAGGGCACGGAGATCTGTCACGTCACAAGATTTACATCTGAGTCATATATAGGCAGGGCCCAATCTATGTATTCTCATGGAACAAACAACTCAATGCACTAAATATGGTCACACTAAGAAATCCGTTGATGCATTTGGTTCTTTGCAAAGACTTTCATGCATTTGGCTCTTTGCAATAATAACGGGGACAAAAAAAAGAAAAGATGTCTCAACCTCATGTGGGGTAAACAGTCCATAGGCAAGCGTGTCATGAGGTCTATGGGATCTGGTATGCATAATGATTTATTTGTTGGACCTTTTCGTAGGTCGAATTTCTGTTTCTCAGTGAGAGCAATGGTTGGTTGCACCCCGTATAGCCTTCTCATTCACGACTTGCACCGCGTTTCTTCCCCCTTGCCCCCTGCCCACCTTTACCACATGAGTTACTCGTTGATACTCTTCTTGCATCTACCTTGGTCAACCGACGACGTAACCATGCCACGCTCCCTCACCCTTGTAAATCACATCGACTCATCACCACACTATACCACTACATGTCTCCATCGGAAGTTCCACCAGTTCTCGCCTTATGCGGGAGGGAATGAGAGCTTTGCGTACCAGCTCATGCCCCTTCTTGCACTTGGGCTCATTATTTATAGTTTCTTCTTTGTGCGTTCTTCCTTGTTTCTTGTTCATGATTATGCACATAGCTATCTGCCAACAGCATTAATTCCATCGTGGTGCATTTCAACATTTTTCCAT
>NC_057803.1:551386760-551396363 GCF_018294505.1 Triticum aestivum | reverse complement strand
ACTTGTTCAACGATAGACATCAAAGTTTTCTTATAGGTTTCTTCCTGCCAAATATGAGGATTCAATCATGCTAAAAAATATTATTTATTTCATCATAATGTTTGCTCGAAAGTGAAAAAGGTCCATGCATTCAAGTATTTTTTATGATCTTCAAACAACTAAATAAAAATTAGCTAATATTTATCACTTATTCTTACAAATCATAAAGGGATATTTGTAGGACTTGGCCTGAAGGAAAAAGTTTCATATATCTGTTTAGAATGCAGGTAAAAAATGAAACAAATACTTGTAAGTGCTTCTTTGGAACTCCTCTAAAACTTCAATGCTATATAGATTAATTCAGTGTTTCCACAGAATATGAAAATAGAAAGTTCAGGCAACTTTTAAACTGTTGGGGAACGTAGTAATTTAAAAAAAAAATCCTACGCACACGCAAGATTATGGTGATGCATAGCAATGAGAGGGGAGAGTGTTGTCTACGTATCCTCGTAGACCGAAAGCGGAAGCGTTAGCACAGCGCGGTTGACGTAGTCGTACGTCTTCACGATCCGACCAATCAAGTACCGAACGCACGACACCTCCGAGTTCTGCACACGTTCAACTCAATGACATCCCTCGAACTCCGATCCAGCCGAGTGTTGAGGGAGAGTTTCGTCAGCACGACGGCATGGTGACGATGATGATGTTCTACCGATGCAGGGCTTCGCCTAAGCACCGCTACGATATGATCGAGGTGGATTATGGTGGAGGGGGGCACCGCACACGGCTAAGAGATCAAGAGATCAATTGTTGTGTCTATGGGGTGCCCCTTGGCCACGTATATAAAGGAGTGGAGGAGGGGCCGGCCCTCTCTATGGCGTGCCCTAGGGGAGTCCTACACCCACCGGGAGTAGGATTCTCCCTTTCCTAGTAGAACTAGGATCCCTTCCAAGTAGTAGGAGTAGGAGAGAAGGAAAGGGAAGGGAAAATGAGAAGGAAGGAAGGGGGCGCCCCCCCTCCCTAGTCCAATTCGGTCCAGCCCACGGGGAGGGGTGCGGCCACCCTTTGAGGCCTTTCTCTCCTTTCCCGTATGGCCCATTAAGGCCCAATACGAATTCCCGTAACTCCCTATTACTCCCGAAAATACCTGAATCACTCGGAACCTTTCCGATGTCCGAATATAGTCGTCCAATATATCGATCTTTACGTCTCGACCATTTCGAGACTGCTCGTCATGTCCCCGATCTCATCCGGGACTCCGAACTCCTTCGGTACATCAAAACACATAAACTCATAATATAACCGTCATCGTAGCGTTAAGCGTGCGGACCCTACGAGTTCGACAACTATGTAGACATGACCGAGACACGTCTCCGGTCAATAACCAATAGCGGAACCTGGATGCTCATATTGGCTCCTACATATTCTACGAAGATCTTTATCGGTCAAACCGCATAACAACATACGTTGTTCCCTTTGTCATCGGTATGTTACTTGCCCGAGATTCGATCGTTGGTATCTCAGTACCTAGTTCAATCTCGTTACCGGCAAGTCTCTTTACTCGTTCCGTAATACATCATCCCGCAACTAACTCATTAGTTGCAATGCTTGCAAGGCTTATAGTGATGTGCATTACCGAGTGGGCCCAGAGATACCTCTCCGACAATCGGAGTGACAAATCCTAATCTCGAAATACGCCAACCCAACAAGTACCTTCGGAGACACCTGTAGAGCACCTTTATAATCACCCAGTTACATTGTGATGTTTGGTAGCACACAAAGTGTTCCTCCGGTAAACGGAGGTTGCATAATGTCATAGTCATAGGAACATGTATAAGTCGTGAAGAAAACAATAGCAACAAACTAAACGATCAAGTGCTAAGCTAACGGAATGGGTCAAGTCAATCACATCATTCTCCTAATGATGTGATCCCGTTAATCAAATAACAACTCATGTCTATGGTTAGGAAACATAACCATCTTTGATCAATAAGCTAGTCAAGTAGAGGCATACTAGTGACATACTGTTTGTCTATGTATTCACACATGTATTATGTTTCCGGTTAATACAATTCTAGCATGAATAATAAACATTTATCATGATATAAGGAAATAAATAATAACTTTATTATTGCCTCTAGGGCATATTTCCTTCAGTCTCCCACTTGCACTAGAGTCAATAATCTAGTTCACATCGCCATGTGATTTAATACCAATAGTTCACATCACCATGTGATTAACACCCATAGTTCACATCGACATGTGACCAACACCCAAAGGGTTTACTAGAATCAATAATCTAGTTCACATCGCTATGTGATTAACACCCAAAGAGTACTAAGGTGTGATCATGTTTTGCTTGTGAGAGAAGTTTAGTCAACGGGTCTGCCACATTCAGATCCGTAAGTATTTTGCAAATTTCTATGTCAACAATGCTCTGCACGGAGCTACTCTAGCTAATTGCTCCCACTTTCAATATGTATCCAAATTGAGATTTAGAGTCATCTGGATTAGTGTCAAAATTTGCATCGACGTAACCCTTTACGATGAACCTTTTTGTCACCTCCATAATCGAGAAACATATCCTTATTCCACTAAGGATAATTTTGACCACTGTCCAGTGATCTACTCCTAGATCACTATTGTACCCCTTGCCAAAAACAGTGTAGGGTATACAATAGATCTGGTACACAGGATGGCATATTTTATAGAACCTATGGCCAAGGCATAGGGAATGACTTTCATTCTCTTTCTATCTTCTGCCGTGGTCGGGCTTTGAGTCTTACTCCGTTTCACACCTTGTAACACAGGCAAGAACTCTTTCTTTGACTGTTCCATTTTGAACTACTTCAAAATCTTGTCAAGATATGTACTCATTGAAAAACTTATCAAGCGTCTTGATCTATGTCTATAGATCTTGATGCTCAATATGTAAGCAGCTTCACCGAGGTCTTTCTTTGAAAAACTCCTTTCAAACACTCCTTTATGCTTTGCAGAATAATTCTACATTATCTCCGATCAACAATATGTCATTCACATATACTTATCAGAAATGTTGTAGTGCTCCCACTCACTTTCTTGTAAATACAGGCTTCACCACAAGTCTGTATAAAACTATATGCTTTGATCAACTTATCAAAGCGTATATTCCAACTCCAAGATGCTTGCACCAGTCCATAGATAGATCGCTGGAGCTTGCATATTTTGTTAGCACCTTTAGGATTGACAAAACTTTCTTGTTGCATCATATACAACTTTTTTAATAAATCCATTAAGGAATGTAGTTTTGTTTATCCATTTGCCAGATTTCATAAAATGTGGCAATTGCTAACATGATTCGGACAGACTTAAGCATAGATACGAGTGAGAAACTCTCATCGTAGTCAACACCTTGAACTTGTCGAAAACCTTTTTGCGACAATTCTAGCTTTGTAGATAGTAACACTACTATCGGCGTCTGTCTTCCTCTTGAAGATCCATTTAATCTCAATGGCTCGCTGATCAATGGGCAAGTCAATCAAAGTCCATACTTTGTTCTCATACATGGATCTCATCTCAGATTTCATGTCATCAAGCCATTTCGCAGAATCTGGGCTCATCATCGCTTCCTCATAGTTCGTAGACTCGTCATGGTCAAGTAACATGACCTCCAGAACAGGATTACCGTACCACTCTAGTGCGTATCTCACTCTAGTTTACCTACGAGGTTCCGGTAGTAACTTGATCTGAAGTTACATGATCATCATCATTAGCTTCCTCACTAATTGGTGTAGTAGTCACAGGAACAGATTTCTGTGATGAACTACTTTCCAATAAGGGAGCAGGTACAATTACCTCATCAAGTTCTACTTTCCTCCCACTCACTTCTTTCGAGAGAAACTCCTTCTCTAGAAAGGATCCATTCTCAGCAATGAATATCTTGCCTTCGGATATGTGATAGAAGGTGTACCCAACATTTTATTTTGTGTATCCTATGAAGACGCACTTCTCCGATTTGGGTTTGAGTTTATCAGGTTGAAACTTTTTCACATAAGCATTGCAACCTCAAATTTAAGAAACGACAACTTAGGTTTCTTGCCAAACCATAGTTCATACGGTGTCGTCTCAACGGATTTAGATGGTGCCCTATTTAACGTGAATATAGCTGTCTCTAATGCATAACCCCAAAACGATAGTGGTAAATTGGTAAGAGACATCATAAATTGCACCATATCTAATAAAGTACGGTTACGATGTTCGGACACACCATCACACTGTGGTGTTCCAGGTGGCGTGAGTAGTGAAACTATTTCACATTGTTTTAATTGAAGGCCAAACTCGTAACTCAAATATTTTACTTCTGCGATCATATCGTAGAAACTTCTATTTTTGTTACGATGATTCTCCACTTCACTCTGAAATTCTTTGAACTTTTCAACTGTTTCAGACTTGTGTTTCATTAAGTAGATATACCCATATCTGCTCAAATCATCTGTGAAGGTCAGAAAATAACGATACTTGCCGTGAGCCTTAACACTCATTGGACCGCATACATCAGTATGTATTATTTCCAATAAGTCAGTTGCTCGCTCCATTGTTCCAGAGAACGGAGTCTTAGTCATCTTGCCCATGAGGCATGGTTCGCAAGCATCAAGTGATTCCAAAAGTCCATCAGCATGGAGTTTCTTCATGCGCTTTACATCAATATGACCTAAACGGCAGTGCCACAAATAAGTTGCACTATCATTATTAATTTTGCATCTTTTGGTTTCAATATTATGAATATGTGTATCACTACGATCGAGATCCAACGAACCATTTTCATTGGGTGTGTAACCATATAAGGTTTTATTCATATAAACAAAACAACAATTTATTCTCCTACTTAAATGAATAACCGTATTGCAATAAACATGATCAAATCATATTCATGCTCAACTCAAACACCAAATAACACTTATTTAGATTCAACACTAATCCCGAAAGTATAGGGAGTGTGCGATGATGATCATATCAATCTTGGAACCACTTCCAACACACATTGTCACTTCACCCTTAACTAGTCTTTGTTCATTCTGCAACTCCCGTTTTGAGTTACTACTCTTAGCAACTGAACATTATCAAATACCGAGGGGTTGCTACGAACACTAGTAAAATACACATCAATAATCTGTATATCAAATATACCTTTGTTCATTTTGCCATCCTTCTTATCCGCCAAATACTTGGAGCAGTTCCGCTTCCAGTGACCAGTCCCTTTGCAGTAGAAGCACTTAGTCTCAGGCTTAGGACCAAACTTGGGCTTCTTCACTTGAGCAGCAACTTGCTTGCCGTTCTTCTTGAAGTTCCCCTTCTTCCCTTTGCCCTTTTCTTGAAACTAGTGGTCTTGTCTACCATCAACACTTGATATTTTTATTGATTTCTACCTTCGTTGATTTCAGCATTATGAAGAGCTTGGGAATCGTTTCCGTTATCCCTTGCATATCATAGTTCATCACGAAGTTCTACTAACATGGTGATGGTGACTAGAGAATTCTGTCAATCACTATCTTATCTGGAAGATTAATTCCCACTTGATTCAAGCGATTGTAGTACCCAGACAATCTGAGTACATGCTCACTGCTTGAGCTATTCTCCTCCATCTTTTTAGCTATAGAACTTGTTGGAGACTTCATATCTCTCAACTCGGGTATTTTCTTGAAATATTAACTTCAACTCCTGGAACATCTCATATGGTCCATGACATTCAAAACGTCTTTGAAGTCCCGATTCTAAGCCGTTAAGCATGGTGCACTAAACTATCAAGTAGTCATCATATTGAGCTAGCCAAACGTTCATAACGTCTGCATCTACTCCTGCAATAGGTCTATCACCTAGCGGTGCATTAAGGACATAATTCTTTTGTGTAGCAATAAGGATAATCGTCAGATCACGGATCAAATCCGCATCATTGCTACTAACAGCTTTCAACTTAATTTTCTCTAGGAACATATCAAAAATAAAACTGGGGAGCGAAATGCGAGCTATTGATCTACAACATAGATATGCTAATACTACCAGGACTAAGTTCATGATAAATTAAAGTTTAATTAATCATATTACTTAAGAACTCCCACTTAGACAAACATCCCTCTAATCTTCTAAGTGATCACGTGATCCATATAACCTAAACCATGTCTGATCATCACGTGAGATGGAGTAGTTTCAATGGTGAACATCACTATGTTGATCATATCTACTATATGATTCACGCTCGACCTTTCGGTCTCCGTGTTCCGAGGTCATATCTGTTATATGCTAGGCTCGTCAAGTTTAACCGGAGTATTCCGCGTGTGCAACTGTTTTGCACCCGTTGTATTTGAACGTAGAGCCTATCACACCCGATCATCACGTGGTGTCTCAGCACGAAGAACTTTCGCAACGGTGCATACTCAGGAAGAACACTTGTACCTTGATAATTAGTGAGAGATCATCTTATAAAGCTACCGTCGAACTAAGCAAAATAAGATGTATAAAAGTTAAACATCACATGCAATTATAATATGTGACATGATATGGCCATCATCATCTTGTGCCTTTGATCTCCATCTTCAAAGCATCGTCATGATCTCCATCGTCATCGGCATGACACCATGATCTCCATCATCTTGATCTATATCAATGTGTCATCACATGGTTGTCTCGCCAACAATTGCTCTTGCAACTATTGCTATCGCATAGCGCTAAAGTAAAGCAATTATTTGGCGCTTGCATCTTATGCAATAGAGAGATAACCATAAGGCTTTTGCCAGTTGCCGATAACTTCAACAAAACATGATCATCTCATACAACAACTTATATCTCATCACGTCTTGACCATATCACATCACAACATGCCCTGCAAAAATAAGTTAGACATCCTCTACTTTGTTGTTGCAAGTTTTACGTGGCTGCTAAGGGCTGAGCAAGAACCGTTCTTACCTACGCATCAAATCCACAACGATAGTTTGTCAAGTTGGTGCTGTTTTAACCTTTGCAAGGACCGGGCGTAGCCACACTCGGTTCAACTAAAGTTGGAGAAACTGACACCCGCCAGCCACCTGTGTGCAAAGCACGTCGGTAAAACCAGTCTCGCGTAAGCGTACACGTAATGTCGGTCCGGGCCGCTTCATCCAACAATACCGCCAAACCAAAGTGTGACATGCTGGTAAGCAGTGTGACTTATATCGCCCACAACTCACTTGTATTCTACTCATGCATATTACATCAAAGCATAAAACCTGGCTCGGATGCCACTGTTGGGGAACATAGTAATTTAAAAAAAATCCTACGCACACGCAAGATCATGGTGATGCATAGCAACGAGAGGGGAGAGTGTTGTCTACGTACCCACGTAGACCGAAAGCGGAAGCGTTAGCACAACGCGGTTGATGTAGTCGTACGTCTTCATGATCCGACCGATCAAGTACCGAACGCACGGCACGTCCGAGTTCTGCACACGTTCAACTCGATGACGTCCCTCGAACTCCGATCCAGCCGAGTGTTGAGGGAGATTTTCGTCAGCACGACGGCATGGTGACGATGATGATGTTCTACCGACGCAAGGCTTCGCCTAAGCACCGCTACGATATGATCGAGGTGGATTATGGTGGAGGGGGGCACCGCACACGGCTAAGAGATCAAGAGATCAATTGGTGTATCTATGGGGTGCCCCCTGGCCACGTATATAAAGGAGTGGAGGAGGGGAGGGGCCGGCCCTCTCTATGGCGCGCCCTAGGGGAGTCCTACTCCCACCCGGAGTAGGATTCCCCCTTTCCTAGTAGAACTAGGATCCCTTCCAAGTAGTAGGAGTAGGAGAGAAGGAAAGGGAAGGGAAAAGGAGAAGGAAGGAAGGGGGCGCCCCCCTCCCTAGTCCAATTCGGACCAGCCCATGGGGAGGGGTGCGGCCACCCTTTGAGGCCTTTCTCTCCTTTCCCGTATGGCCCATTAAGGCCCAATACGAATTCCCGTAATTCTCTGTTACTCCCGAAAATACCCGAATCACTCGGAACCTTTCCGATGTCCGAATATAGTCGTCCAATATATGGATCTTTACGTCTCGACCATTTCGAGACTCCTCGTCATGTCCCCGATCTCATCCGGAACTCCGAACTCCTTCGGTACATCAAAACACATAAACTCATAATATAACCGTCATCGTAGCGTTAAGCGTGCAGACCCTTCGGGTTCGACAACTATGTAGACATGACCGAGACACGTCTCCGGTCAATAACCAATAGCGGAACCTGGATGCTCATATTGGCTCCTACATATTCTACGAAGATCTTTATCGGTCAAACCGCATAACAACATACGTTGTTCCCTTTGTCATCAGTATGTTACTTGCCCGAGATTCGATCGTCGGTATCTCAGTACCTAGTTCAATCTCGTTACCGGCAAGTCTCTTTACTCGTTCCGTAATACATCATCCCGCAACTAAATCATTAGTTGCAATGCTTGCAAGGCTTATAGTGATGTGCATTACTGAGTGGGCGCAGAGATACCTCTCCGACAATCGGAGTGACAAATCCTAATCTCGAAATACGCCAACCCAACAAGTACCTTCGGAGACACCTGTAGAGCACATTTATAATCACCCAGTTACATTGTGATGTTTGGTAGCACACAAAGTGTTCCCCCGGTAAACGGGAGTTGCATAATCTCATAGTCATAGGAACATGTATAAGTCATGAAGAAAGCAATAGCAACAAATTAAACGATCAAGTGCTAAGCTAACGGAATGGGTCAAGTCAATCACATCATTCTCCTAATGATGTGATCCCGTTAATCAAATGACAACTCATGTCTATGGTTAGGAAACATAACCATCTTTGATCAATGAGCTAGTCAAGTAGAGGCATATGTAACACCCCGGATGTAATTTACCTAATTTGTACTCCAACTCTTGCCGTTTCCGGCGCTAAGTTATTTTATTTCCTCGGGTTCGGGTTTTTGTCTCCGTGTGTTGTTGTCATTGTCATACATCTCATATCATGTCATCATGTGCATTGCATTTGCATATGTGTTCGTCTCATGCATCCGAGCATTTTCCCTGTTGTCCGTTTTGCATTCCGGCGCTCCTATCTCCTCCGGTGGTCCTTTCTACCCTCTTTTCGTGTGTGGGGGTTAAACATTTCCGGATTGGACCGAGACTTGCCAAGTGGCCTTGGTTTACTACCGGTAGACCGCCTGTCAAGTTTCGTACCATTTGGACTTCGTTTGATGCTCCAACAGTTAACCGAGGGACCGAGAAGGCCTCGTATGTGTTGCAGTCCAACACCCCTCCAATTTGGCCCAAAACCCACCAAAACCCTCTCATTCATCTAGAGCTTTCGATCATGAACGCGTGGCCGAAAACTGCACCTCATTTGGACTCTCCTAGCTCCTCCTAGGCCTATATATAGGTCTCTCCCCAAAATTTCGGATCTCTCCCTCCGAAACCCTAGCCTCCGTCTTCCTCCGCGCGCCGGACAACGTCCGCCAGCGCCGGACGTGTCCGACTCGCCCACCGCCGCCACTTGGCGTCTCCCCATTCTCCCGGCCGCCTCCCTCCGCCGCCGGCCCGCCGAGCCCGGATCGGGCCCCCGCGGCCCAGCCGCCAGGCGCCGCCCCATGCCTCCTCTTCCC
>NC_057803.1:551376976-551386395 GCF_018294505.1 Triticum aestivum | reverse complement strand
CCTCCTCCACGCCGTCGAACCTCCCCGGCCGGCCCCTTCCATCTCCAGCAAGCTCCTTCCCTGACGAACTCCGGCGAGCTACAGTACCCCGGCGATCCTCGAAATCCACGCCAGATCTGGATCTGAGGATTTTGGACGGTTGACTTCTCCCCGAAACCCTAATTGTTTAGGCATCTTCATCGCATCGTAACTTTGCATCCGTATCTCCGTTTTGGGCGTGTAGCATATCAAAATGTTCGTCTTAGAGAGTACATCATTTCATCTCACTGCATCATTTTCATTTGAGCTCATCTTGGTGCCTGAAATGACGTTGGAAGAGTGCTATTTGAGTTAATTGTCAGATCTGCTGCACCAAATAGCTATTTGTCATTTTTGCCATGATTAATGTGTGCATGATATGCTCCTGAGCTCTACATGAGTTTTGTTATGTGCTTTGTCATCTTTACAGAGGTGCTATCCATGTATTTTTTATGATATGTGTGGTGACTAGCACAAGCTTGCAAAGTGGTGCATTCGTTAATGCTGATTTCAGGGACTTAGAATTTCTCTAAGTCCTTGATCTGTTTTTATCAATATGCCATATGTTCATGTTGTTTCCTAGTGATCCGTGCCTCTTTTGAGGATGATCAGTAAGGATGATTTGTTAATCTTGTGGTGATCTATCCATCCGTGTCTTTGTTTGCAGTTATGGAGCACCCTAGCTTGAGTCAATCGAGCTCTACTTTTGCTATTTCGTGAATCTGGGCAGATTGTCTACTTGTTAGCAATTTTGCCGAGGATGTTGTTGTTGATCCGTGCATGTTATGCTGTTGTTCTTGCCATGTCTCGCTTATACAATGTGTATTCTTGATGGGTGTATGCTTAGATTGTCATGCCTTGCTCTGTAGTGAGTGCATAGAGCTCGTGAATATGCCTACTCGTTAACATATTTGCATGCTCTAGTTTTTCACTAAGTCTGAGATCTGATTATGTTTTTGCCATGTTCACATGCTTGCAATTGTATTTTCTGGTCCCTTTTGGCTCAAGGTCACTAAGGGACTTTTGTTAATCTCTTTGCGTAGCGCCATGTAATGCCTTGCTTTGCCATGTTAAGTTCCTGTAGCATATAGTTTTCATGCTCCAAAGTGTGCTACTTGATCTGAAATTCCAGACTAGTGTTAATTTCACTAAGTCTGAAATCTGTTTTATCAATTGCACTTTTGCCATGCTTGTTTGAACCTGTTAATGGATGAATTGGCCGTAGCTCAGTGTTCATCTTTTGTCAAGCATCATGAGTGGATCCCTGCCATGTATTTTGTTGCCATGTTTGAGTGCTGTAGCATTATTCTATTGATGCATTTATATGGCTACTTACTGTTTATCGCAGACCGGTGTCATATTTGAATTGCTTGCCATTTCCAAACCGTGCATCCGATTCTAGTGTTCTTTATATCGATTTCAACTGAAATCACCTCACCTTTCTAGTGGCACTCTTGGATTTCCAAGCTGAGGCCAGGTTCATTCATTCCTTGTCAAATCTTGCATATGCATCACATATCGCATCCCGTATAGCATACCATGTTTGCATCATGTTGTTCGAGCATTTGCACGTGGTTGATTGTGTTCCTTTTGCTTGTTTGTATTGTTTGGGTAAAGCCAGGAGACGAGTTCGTTAACGAGGAGCCCGTTGAGTTTGCTTTCGAGGATCCAGTCAACTCTTACAACTTTGCAGGCAAGATGATCATACCCTCGAAATCACTTCTATCTTTGCTTTGCTAGATGCTCGCTCTTTTGCTATGCCTATGCTACAATGCCTACCACTTGATTATCATGCCTCCCAAATTTCCATGTCAAACCTCTAACCCACGATGTCCTAGCAAACCGTTGATTGGCTATGTTACCGTTTTGCTCAGCCCCTCTTATAGCGTTGCTAGTTGCAGGTGAAGATTGGAGATCGTTCCTTGTTGGAACATTATTTTCTTGTTGGGATATCACTATATTATCTTGTTATCTTAATGCATCTATATATTTGGTAAAGGGTGGAAGGCTAAGCCTTTTGCCTAGTGTTTTGTTCCACTCTTGCCGCCCTAGTTTCCGTCATATCGGTGTTATGTTCCCGGATTTTGCGTTCCTTACGGGGTTGGGTAATAATGGGAACCCCTTGACAAATCACCTTGAATAAAATTCTTCCAGCAATGCCCAACCTTGGTTTTACCATTTGCCACCTAGCCTCTTGTTCCCTTGGGTTTCCGGAGCCCAAGGGTCATCTTATTTAAACCCCCCCGGGCCAGTGCTCCTCTGAGTGTTGGTCCAAACTAGAGCCCTGTGCAGCGCCCCCTCGGGGAAACTCGAGATTTGGTTTTAGTTGTACCGATTGCTCATCCGAGTGTGCCCTGAGAACGAGATATGTGCAGCTCTTATCGGGATTTGTCGGCACATTCGGGCGGTGTTGCTGGATTTGTTTTAACTTGTCGAAGTTGTCTTGTAGAACCGGGATGCCAAGTCTGATCGAAATGTCTCGGGAGAAGGTATATCCTTCGTTGACCGTGAGAGCTTGTCATGGGCTAAGTTGGGACTCCCTTGCAGGGATTTGAACTTTCGAAAGCCATGCCCGCGGTTATGGGCAGATGGGAATTTGTTAATGTCCGGTTGTAGATAACTTGAACCTTAACTTAATTAAAATGAATCAACTGAGTGTGTTACCGTGATGGTCTCTTCTCGGCGGAGTCCGGGAAGTGAACACGGTGTTGGAGTAATGTTTGCCGTAGGTTGTTCTCTAGTTTTTCGTTCATGCATTGCCTTCTCTTCTCGCTCTCTTTTGCGAACAGCTTAGCCACCATATATACTAGTCGCTTGCTGCAGCTCCACATATTACCTTACCTTTCCTATAAGCTTAAATAGTCTTGATCGCGAGGGTGTGAGATTGCTGAGTCCCCGTGGCTCACAGATTACTTCCAAACCAGATGCAGGGCCTAATGACTCTGTTCCAGATGATGCACTTGAGCTCAAGTGGGTGTTCGACAAAGACTCACGCCGTTACTATGTGTCTTTCCCTGATGATCAGTAGTGGTGCCCAGTTGGGGCGATCGGGACCGTGTTGCATGTTGGGTTGATCTTTTATTTTGGTACCGTAGTCGGACCATGAGTGATTGGATGATGTAATGCTATTTATGTACTTTGTTTGACGTGGCGAGTGTAAGCCAACTATGTTACCTTTCCCCTTATTATATATTTACATGGGTTGTTGTGAAGATTACCTTACTTGCGACATTACTTTCAATGCGGTTATGCCTCTAAGTCGTGCTTCGACATGTAGGAGCTATAGCCGCATCGAGGGCGTTACAAGTTGGTAATCAGAGCCTTCCCCAACCTTAGGAGCCCCCACTGCTTGATCGAATTAGCAGCCGTTATTGAGTCTAGAAAAATGTTTTGAGTCATTTAGGAATTATATATCGGAGAGTTTAGGAATTCTTTTTACTCCCCAGTCCCTTCATCGCTCTGGTAAGGCATCTTGACGTAGAGTTTTGACTCTTCTCTTCTCAAATTTCACTAAAAAAAATTTTGGATCATGCGGGTATCTTGGAATCGTTTCGATGGTTTGTGACGAGAACATTGTTCTTCGTGCCTCCTGTCATTTAGGGGTTGTGGCAGTGTCCCGGGGAGTTGAGCTTCGAGGTGTTGTCGTCACAATTTTATCGTTGCAGTTCTGGAATACCTGAGTTTAGTTCGCCGACATCGAAAATCTCTTTTATGCAGTTGTTGGTGAGATAACCTCGACGCCACCCAGTACTGGGGCGGGAGTTCGGGAGTATTGCCATAACTTGTATAACGGATGCTTTTCGAAGGTTGAGGTAGATGGTTTCCGAAGTTTTTCTCGGTTATGTGTTGAAGGATGGATACAGCTGGATGTAGGATTTGCTAGATTTGGGTGAGATATTATGCTTCCCCTGTATCCCCAACACCTGATTGCATAACCGGAAAGGTTCGAGAGTTTCATAGGTGGGAATTCTCGTAGCTCTAGTTCTTCTTCCACGGATATTTGGTTGAGATTGGGTGATCTTTACCGAGTATTCGTTCTTGCTCCGTACCTTGTTGATTTTTTCCTCTACCTAAATTCTAAGTGGCTTCTCAATTTATGGATATGTGACCATTTCAATTGGAATGCATTCGTTCATTTCGTTCGGATGTGAAGACCATATGTTGCAATTTCAACCCGTTGGATTCAGCTTCAATATTTATCTGTCAATGTGCTAATGGATGTCAACCTCTTCAGGATGGCTCCTCCAATGCGCATGACTCCGAATCCTGATCCGCCACCACCACCCCCTCCTCCGGAGGCATGGCAAGTTGTCATGGCCGCTACCAATGCAAACACGCAGTTGATCATGCAAATTCTTCAAGAGCGCAACCAAGCGAACCAAGCGAACCAAGGCAACCAAGGCAACAATCAGAATCACTTTGCTACACTCAACCAGTTTCTTGCTAACCAACCAAAGACCTTCAGCAATTGTGTTGAGGCAAATGATGCTGACGATTGGCTTGTGGACTTGTGCAAGCATTTCGAGTGCAGTAACGTCAGGCCTGAGGACTTTGTCAAGTTCGCTTCCTTCCAACTGAAAGACCAAGCTGCAGAATGGTTCTAGCAGTACAAAGATTCCAGAGGAGGCCGTGTGATTACCTGGGATGAATTCCGTCAAGACTTCAAAGCTCATCATATTCCTAAGAGCGTGGTTGAAAGCAAGCGTGAGGAATTCCGCAACCTGAAGCAAGGCTCTATGTCTGTCTATGACTACAACAAGTTGTTTCAGAAGCTTGCCCGCTTTGCTAAGCAGGACGTCCCTGACGAGAAGAGCATGATATATCAGTTCAGGGGTGGTCTCAGAGAAGAAATCCAGTTAGCTCTTGTTCTCTTTGAGCCCAGGAGGTACGATGAGTTCTACAACATGGCATTGAAGCAAGAGGCTGCTCAACTGAAGTGTGATGCTTCCAAGAAGCGAGTCAGAGATGCTACTCCTTCTTCCTCTACTCAAGTGGCTAAGAAGCAGAAGTATTGGCTTCCTCCTCCTCCGTTCCGTCAGCCGTATCAATAGAAGAGCAAAGGTGGCAGTGGATCTTCCCACCCACCCAACCCTGGCTTTCAGAACAAGACTTCGTCTCAAGCTTAAAGATCGAGTGCTCCGTATCACTGTCCGCTTTCAGAGGTCACGTGTAACAAGTGCCAACAGAAGGGTCACTATGCCAACAAATGCTTCAACCAGAGGCGTCTCCCTCCTCCTCCTCCTGTGAGATCGGCAAGTACAGTTGTGGTCAAGCATAACCCCAAGTACGCCAAGGTCAACATGGTGAATGCAGCTCAGGCAGAGAACTCGTCAGATGTCATCATGGGTAACCTTCCTGTTAACGATGTTCCTACAAAAGTACTTTTTGACACTGGTGCATCACATTGTTTCATATCGAGACCTTTTGCATCTAAGCATGGGTGGTATTCTCAAGTTTTGCATAAACTGTTAGCAGTTGTCTCTCCGGGTAGATGTTTGCTCGCAAACTACGAGATTCCGGATATTTCTATCATGATGGGTGATTTTAAGTTTCTGGCTTCTCCAATGGTCCTTGGTAACTCGGATATTGATCTTATTCTTGGAATGGACTGGCTTTCTAAGCACAAGGCTCAGCTTGATTGTGCAGCCAGGCAGATTCAATTGACTCATTCGTATGAGGATGTAATTGTCTTTGCCGCTCGGGATAATACCATCCGCCTGTTTTCTCTCAATGAGAAGGGTGAACTCGATGCCATCTCTAAAATTCCAGTCGTTTGCGAATATCAAGACGTCTTTCCAGAAGAGCTTCCAGGAATGCCTCCGCACCGGCCAGTTGAATTCGTCATCAATCTTGAGCCTAGCACAGAAACGGTTTGCAAGCGTCCGTACAAGCTCGGACATGAAGAGTTGAAGGAGCTGAAGAAGCAACTCGATATTCAAGAACGAATGGGTCTCATTCGACCTAGTTCTTCTCCGTGGGGTTGTGGAGTTCTTTTTGTGCAGAAGAAGGATGGAACGGACCGACTTTGTGTCGACTACCGTCCATTGAACAAGAAGACTATCAAGAACAAATACCCACTTCCCAACATCAACGAGCTATTCGAACAACTCAAAGGTGCCCAAGTATTCTCCAAGCTTGATCTTCGTATGGGTTATCATCAGATTCGAATCCGTGAGCAAGATATTCCCAAGACGGCTTTCAGAACAAGCTATGGTTCATATGAATACACTGTCATGTCTTTTGGCCTCATCAACGCTCCTCCGACTTTCTCTCGCATGATGAACTTCATCTTCAACGCCTACACAAATGACTTCGTTTTGGTCTATCTCGACGACATTTTGGTCTTTTCGAAGAACAAGGAAGATCATGCCAAGCACTTGCGTTTGGTGCTCGATAAGCTCAGGGAACATAAGTTCTACGCCAAGTTCTCAAAGTGCGAGTTTTGGCTCGATGAGGTTCTTTATCTTGGGCATATCATCTCTGCCAAGGGCATTGCGGTGAATCCTGAGAAGGTGTCTGCAATTGTGAATTGGGAACCACCTCAGAACGTGAAGCAACTCCGTAGCTTCCTCGGTCTCACAAGCTACTGTCGAAGGTTCGTTGAGAACTTTTCAAAGATTGCGAAGCCTCTTTCAAACCTTCTCCAGAAGCACGTCAAGTACGTTTGGTCTCCGGAATGTGACATCACTTTCAACACTTTGAAAGAGAAATTGGTCATTGCTCCAGTTCTGACTCCTCCTGATGAATCCAAACCATTCGAGGTCTTCTGCGATGCCTCTCTCCAAGGTCTTGGTGCAGTGTTGATGCAAGAGAAGAAAGTTGTGGCTTATACCTCTCGCCAGTTGAAGCCCAATGAGAAGAACTACCCCACTCATGATCTCGAGTTGGCGGCAGTTGTGCATGCTCTTTTGATTTGGAGACATCTCTTATTGGGAAGGAAAGTGGACATTTTCACTGACCACAAGAGTCTCAATTACATCTTCACTCAGCATAATCTCAACCTCAGGCAGACTCGTTGGGTCGAAATGATTCAAGAGTATAATCCGAGTATCGAGTATACTCCAGGCAAGGCCAATGTGATTGCTGACGCTTTGAGCAGGAAGGCTTATTGCAACAGTCTGATTCTCAAGCCTTATCAACCCGAGCTTTGTGAAGCTTTCCGCAAACTCAATCTGCAAGTTGTTCCTCAAGGTTTCCTCGCCAACCTTCAAGTCTCTCCTACCTTGGAAGACCAGATTCGCGAGGCTCAACTTCTTGATGCTATGGTGAAGAAGGTGAAGATTGGGATTGCCAAGAGCCAACCCAAGTACAAGTGCTACCGCCTTGATGACAAGGATACTCTCTTCTTCGAGGATCGTATTGTTGTGCCCAAAGGTGACCTTCGTAAAGTTATCATGAACGAGGCTCACAATTCACTCCTCTCCATCCACCCTGGGAGTACGAAGATGTATCAGGACCTCAAGCAGGCTTATTGGTGGACTCGAATGAAGCGCGAGATTGCTCAGTTCGTGAATGAATGTGATATCTGCAGAAGAGTGAAGGCAGAACACCAAAGGCCAGCGGGTCTCCTCCAACCTTTTGCCATTCCAGAATGAAAGTTTGACCACATTGAGATGGACTTCATGACTGGGTTTTCAAAGTCCAAGCGTGGCAATGATGCTATATTCGTTGTCATCGACAAACTCACTAAAGTGGCTCACTTTCTGCCTATCAAAGAGTCTATCACCGCAGCTCAATTGGCGGAGCTGTATACCTATCGGATTGTCTCTCTGCACGGTATTCCACATGTGATCTCTTCAGACCATGGCAGCATCTTTACCTCCAAGTTTTGGGATTCTTTTCAGAAGGTCATGGGCACCAACATCCGCTTCAGCACAGCTCTCCACCCTCAAACTAGCGGTCAAGTCGAGCGTGTCAATTAGATTCTTGAAGATATGCTCAGGGCTTGCGTTATCTCCTTCGGTATGAAGTGGGAAGATTGCCTTCCATATGTCGAATTCTCCTACAACAACAGTTTTCAAGCAAGTTCGGGCAAGGCCCCATTCGAAATTCTGTATGGCAGGAAGTGCCGTACCCCTCTCAACTGGTCTGAAACCGGTGAACGTCAACTTCTTGGAAATGGCTTAATCACGGAGGCAGAGGAAATGTGCAAAGTCATTCGAGATAACCTCAAAGCAGCGCAATCGCGCCAGAAGAGCTACTATGATAGTAAGCACCGTGATTTGGCTTTCGAGATCGGAGATTATGTGTACCTCCGCGTCTCTCCAATGAAAGGTACTCGTTGCTTCGGTATCAAAGGGAAGCTTGCCCCTAGATACGTGGGACCTTTCAAGATCATCAGCAAGAGAGGCAATCTCGCCTATCAACTCGAGCTTCCTTCAAACTTTGCAAATGTGCACGACGTGTTCCATGTCTCTCAGCTCCGCAAGTGCTTCAAGACTCCTGACCGCACCGTCAACTTCGAAGACATTGATCTCCAAGAAGATCTCTATTATCGTGAGCACCCCGTTGCTATTCTTGAAAAGACTGAACGCAAGACTCGCAATAAGTCAATCAAATTCCTCAAAGTCAAGTGGCCACACCATTCCGACCATGAAGCCACATGGGAACGCGAGGATCACCTCCGTTCTGAGTACCCGGCGTTCTTCCAGTCCTAGATCTCGGGACGAGATCCTTTCGTAGTGGTGGAGTGTTGTAACACCCCGGATGTAATTTACCTAATTTGTACTCCAATTCTTGCCGTTTCCGGCGCTAAGTTATTTTATTTCCTCGGGTTCGGGTTTTTGTCTCCATGTGTTGTTGTCGTTGTCATGCATCTCATATCATGTCATCATGTGCATTGCATTTGCATACGTGTTCGTCTCATGCATCCGAGCATTTCCGCGTTGTCCGTTTTGCATTCCGACGCTCCTATCTCCTCCGGTGGTCCTTTCTACCCTCTTTTCGTGTGTGGGGGTTACCGTTTAGACTTCGTTTGATAGTCCAACGGTTAACCGAGGGACCGAGAAGGCCTCGTGTGTGTTGCAGCCCAACACCCCTCCAATTTGGCCCAAAACCCACCAAAACCCTCTCATTCATCTAGAGCGTTCAATCATGATCGCGTGGCCGAAAACCGCACCTCATTTGGACTCTCCTAGCTCCTCCTAGGCCTATATATAGGTCTCTCCCTGAAATTTCGGATCTCTCCCCCCGAAACCCTAGCCTCCGTCTTCCTGCGCGCGCCGGACAACGTCCGCCGGCGCCGGACGTGTCCGACTCGCCCCGCCACCGCCACATGGCGTCTCCCCATTCTCCCAGCCGCCTTCCTCCGCCGCCGGCCCGCCGAGCCCGGATCGGGCCCCCGCGGCCCAGCCGCCAAGCGCCGCCCCGCGCCTCCTCTTCCCCGCGGCCGATCCCGCCTC
>NC_057803.1:551345872-551376656 GCF_018294505.1 Triticum aestivum | reverse complement strand
CGCCCGACACCGCGCCGCGCTCCGGCGACAGTGCCGCCCGGCCGCCTCCTCCATGCCGTCGAACCTCCCCGGCCGACCCCTTCCATCTCCGGCAAGCTCCTTCCCCGACGAACTCCGGTGAGCTACAGTACCCCGGCGATCCTCGAAATCCGCGCCAGATCTGGATCTGAGGATTTTGGACGGTTGACTTCTCCCCAAAACCCTAATTGTTTAGGCATCTTCATCGCACCGTAACTTTGCATCCATAACTCCATTTTGGGCGTGTAGCATATTAAAATGTTCGTCTTAGAGAGTACATCATTTCATCTCACTGCATCATTTTCATTTGAGCTCATCTTGGTGCCCGAAATGACGTTGGAAGAGTGCTATTTGAGTTAATTGTCAGATCTGCTGCACCAAATAGCTATTTGTCATTTTTGCCATGATTAATGTGTGCATGATATGCTCCTGAGCTCTACATGAGTTTTGTTATGTGCTTTGTCATCTTTACAGAGGTGCTATCCATGTATTTTTTGTGATATGTGTGGTGACTAGCACAAGCTTGCAAAGTGGTGCATTCGTTAATGCTGATTTCAGGGACTTAGAATTTCTCTAAGTCCTTGATCTGTTTTTATCAATATGCCATATGTTCATGTTGTTTCCTAGTGATCCGTGCCTCTTTTGAGGATGATCGGTAAGGATGATTTGTTAATCTTGTGGTGCTCTATCTATCCATGTCTTTGTTTGCATTTATGGAGCACCCTAGCTTGAGTCAATCGAGCTCTACTTTTTCTATTTCGTAAATCTGGGCAGATTGTCTACTTGTTAGCAATTTTGCCGAGGATGTTGTTGTTGATCCGTGCATGCTATGTTGTTATTCTTGCCATGTCTAGCTTATACAATGTGTATTCTTGATGGGTATATGCTTAGATTGTCATGTCTTGCTCTGTAGTGAGTGCATAGAGCTCGTGAATATGCCTACTCGTTAACATATTTGCATGCTCTAGTTTTTCACTAAGTCTGAGATTTGATTATGTTTTTGCCATGTTCACATGCTTGCAATTGTATTTTCTGGTCCCTTTTGGCTCAAGGTCACTAAGGACCTTTTGTTAAGCTCTTTGAGTAGCTCCATGTCATGCCTTTCTTTTCCATGTTAAGTTCCTGTAGCATATAGTTTTCATGCTCCAAAGTGTGTTACCTGATCTGAAATTCCAGACTAGTGTTAATTTCACTAAGTCTGAAACATGTTTATCAATTGCACTTTTGCCATGCTTGTTTGAACCTGTTAATGGATGAATTGGCCGTAGCTCACTGTTCATCTTTTGTCAAGCATCATGAGTGGATCCCTGCCATGTATTTTGTTGCCATGTTTGAGTGCTGTAGCATAATTCTCTTGATGCATTTAGATGGTTACTTGCTGTTTATCGCAGACCGGTGTCATATTTGAATTGCTTGCCATTTCCAAACCGTGCATCCGATTCCGGTGTTCTTTATATCGATTTCAACCGAAGTCACCTCACCTTTTCAGTGGCACTCTTGGATTTCCAAGTTGAGGCCAGGTTCATTCATTCCTTGTCAAATCTTGCATAGGCATCACATATCGCATCCCGCATAGTATACCATGTTTGCATCATGTTGTTCGAGCATTTGCACGTGGTTGATTGTGTTCTTTTTGCTTGTTTGTCTTGTTTGGGTAGATCCGGGAGACGAGTTCATTAACGAGGAGCCCGTTGAGTTTGCTTTCGAGGATCCAGTCAACTCTGACAACTTTGTAGGCAAGATGATCATACCCTCAAAATCACTTCTATCTTTGCTTTGCTAGATGCTCGCTCTTTTGCTATGCCTATGCTACGATGCCTACCACTTTCTTATCATGCCTCCCAAAATGCCATGTCAAACCTCTAACCCACCATGTCCTAGCAAACCGTTGATTGGCTATGTTACCGTTTTGCTCAGCCCCTCTTATAGCGTTGCTAGTTGCAGGTGAAGATTGGAGATCGTTCCTTGTTGGAACATTATTTTCTTGTTGGGATATCACTATATTATCTTGTTATCTTAATGCATCTATATATTTGGTAAAGGGTGGAAGGTTCGGCCTTTTGCCTAGTGTTTTGTTCCATTCTTGCCTCCCTAGTTTCCATCATATCGGTGTTATGTTCCCGGATTTTGCGTTCCTTACGCGGTTGGGTAATAATGGGAACCCCTTGACAAATCGCCTTGAATAAAATTCTTCCAACAATACCCAACCTTGGTTTTACCATTTGCCACCTAGCCTCTTGTTCCCTTGGGTTTCCGGAGCCCAAGGGTCATCTTATTTAACCCCCTCCCCCGGGCCAGTGCTCCTCTGAGTGTTGGTCCAAACTAGAGCCCTGTGCAGTGCCCCCTCGGGGAAACTCGAGATTTGGTTTTAGTTGTACGGATTGCTCATCCGAGTGTGCCCTGAGAACGAGATATGTGCATCTCTTATCGGGATTTGTCGGCACATTCGGGCGGTGTTGCTGGATTTGTTTTAACTTGTCGAAGTTGTCTTGTAGAACCGGGATGCCAAGTCTGATCGAAATGTCTCGGGAGAAGGTATATCCTTCGTTGACCGTGAGAGCTTGTCATGGGCTAAGTTGGGACTCCCTTGCAGGGATTTGAACTTTCGAAAGCCGTGCCCGCGGTTATGGGCAGATGGGAATTTGTTAATGTCCGGTTGTAGATAACTTGAACCTTAACTTAATTAAAATGAATCAACTGAGTGTATTACCGTGATGGTCTCTTCTCGGCGGAGTCCGGGAAGTGAACACGGTGTTGGAGTAATGTTTCCCGTAGGTTGTTCTCTAGTTTTTCGTTCGTGCATTGCCTTCTCTTCGCGCTCTCTTTTGCGAACAGCTTAGCCACCATATATGCTAGTCGCTTGCTGCAGCTCCACATATTATCTTACCTTTCCTATAAGCTTAAATAGTCTTGATCGCGAGGGTGCGAGATTGCTGAGTCCCCGTGGCTCATAGATTACTTCCAAACCAGATGCAGGGCCTGATGACTCCGTTCCAGATGATGCGCTTGAGCTCAAGTGAGAGTTCGACGAAGACTCACGCCGTTACTATGTGTCTTTCCCTGATGATCAGTAGTGGTGCCCAGTTGGGGCGATCGGGACCGTGTCGCATGTTGGGTTGATCTTTTATTTTGGTACCGTAGTCGGACCATGAGTGATTGGATGATGTAATGCTATTTATGTACTTTGTTTGACGTGGCGAGTGTAAGCCAACTATGTTACCTTTCCCCTTATTATATATTTACATGGGTTGTTGTGAAGATTACCTTACTTGCGACATTGTTTTCAATGCGGTTATGCCTCTAAGTCGTGCTTCGACACGTAGGAGCTATAGCCGCATCGAGGGTGTTACAGCATACTAGTGACATACTGTTTGTCTATGTATTCACACATGTATTATGTTTCCGGTTAATACAGTTCTAGCATGAATAATAAACATTTATCATGATATAAGGAAATAAATAATAACTTTATTATTGCCTCTAGGGCATATTTCCTTCATAAACATTCTTTCAGTACATAGTTTTTTTGTTTTTTTATTGAAAGATGTTTCATCGTCCATGAAAAATGTTTAGACTCATAAATTGATCATGTATGCCATACAAATTGTTTTTAAATATTCATGTAACTTGTCCAAAATGTTATGTATTTCAAAAGATGATACACTTCATTATGTTAGTTTTTAAAAACAAAAGGTCAGAAAATATACCAATGAACGAGGAAATAACTACAAGTTGAACAATTTTTTAAACATAAAATAGATTAAAATATATACAGAACAGAAATATAACTGAATAAAGATAGAGAACCAAAAACAGAAGGAACTTGAAAATATAAATAAGAAAAACATTGGAACATGTATAATGTTAATAATAACAAAACATGGATACAATAGAGAAAATAAAAAGTAAAGGTATAAAGAACTAGGGATAATGAGTATAAATTAAAATATTAATATAAAAACAAAATTTGAGGTAAAATAAATAAAAAGGAAAAGGAATATAAAGGATAGTGAAAAACATGGATTTTTTTTGGGAAAAAGACACAAATAAAAGAAAAGTTAAAGAAAAACGCTCGATGGGCGAGCATACCATGATGGAGGGACCACGCAGAGCGCTGCTTCTTATCGCTATGAGTGGGGATTAGGAATCACATGTCTCCCTCTTTCACGTAGTCCGATCCACCTCACCCTTATTGGATGTCTACTGCCACGGCCATCCAACTACAATTCCAAGATGACTTGTTTTCCTCTTATGCTGGTGAACCCCACCGAGAACCCCTTACCCGAACCAGCAACCTAACTCTATCTAGCTTGATCAAGAGTAGTGAAAAACATGTGAAGATTGAAGAAGTGGAGATTAAAACGGGTTTGTGTGCTCGGGCCAAATCCACTAGGCGGCGTGAGGCCAAAATTTGTTGGGCGGTGTGAAACAAAACAACTAAGGATATGTTCATGACTGCTAACTAAATCCCTCTCCTAATGAATCATCTACATTAAGGCACATCACCCTCAAAAGAACAGTGGTTGGATTGTATCGAGGATCAATCAAGTCCATTAGATTTTGACAGTTTGGGCCTATGAAAAATTGTGTCCTTTGTTTGAAAGAAACATCTCTTTGTAAAAGGGCATCTCTTCATGGAAAGACATGTAACTTGGTGAAATGACATCTCTTCATGGAAAATCAACCCCCCTTGATGAAAAGACGTCTCTTCATTGAAAGACATGTCCCTGGATGAAAAGATTTCTCTTCATAAAAAGACATCTTCCTTGGTGAAAAGATGTCTCTTAGTGGAAAACATATTTGAAAAGAATAAAAACATACTTATTTTTAGAAATTCAGAAAAACACAATATACATAAATTTAACATTTCAATTCATTTATGCACTTTATTTTTTTTGAAATTTACAACTCTAGGATTAATAAACGTATTTTTTATATAAATATTTTAAAACAAACTTACTGAAAACATCCAATAATACACAACAAAGTGCGGGCCTTACACCAGTTATATTGTATTGTGCTCATCTCAAAATGACATGAAGATATTAGTAGGAAAAATAATCAATAATAATAGACTAAAAAAATACTAAACTAGAAAAGAATAACTTTGATATATAAGGTTATCATATCAAGATTTTAGCCAAGCACAGAGAATATAAGGTTTTTTATGGAATATAAGTGGATCCATATTTTCTCCCTTATTACCAAAGAGACGCGACCTATATTCGCGGAGGTTATATTCCTCTTATAGCGATACTAGCATAGGTCTCGCTGAAGGTTTTACCCCGTGCTGTAGCTACTCGGCCGGCTAGTTTTATTTTTTTTCCTTCGCTGGGTTTCATTTTCCTTTTTTTCTGAATTCGTTGGGTCTCGCTTGTTATTTTGCTTTCCATTTTTTCTTCGCATTTTCTTTGTTTTCTTTGTTTTTTCATTGGTTTTCTTTCTTTCTTTCATCGCATTTCACTGGGGCTTTTTCTTATTTGTTTCTTTGTCGGTTTTCATTGTTTTTTTGCTTCTGTTTTTTCTTACTTCGTTTTTTCTTTTTTGTCTTGTTTTTTTCCTTTGGTTTCTTTTCTTTTGCTTTTTAGGTTTTCTTTGTTTCTTTTGGTTTTCATTCTTAATTTTTCGTATAGGTCAGGAAGATTTTTCGAATACACGTTTAACATTTTTCAAATACAAGTTATCCTTTTTCTGAAGACAAGTCAACATTTTTTCTGTACAAATTTTAAACATTTTTCAAATGCTTGATTTTCATTTTTCAAATACAAGATTAACATTTTTTTAATACATGGTCAACATTTTTTATACTTATTTTAAATATTTTAAATTTTTTGAGTAATATTTTTCAAATGCAAGATTAATATTTTTATACATGATCACCATTTTTCTATGTGCATAACATTTTTTTCAAATGCTTGATTAACATTTTTTTCAAATGCATGATTTTTTAATACATGGTCAATATTTTTCCTATATACATTTACCATTGTTCAAATGCTTGATTAGCATTTCTAAAATAGAAGGTTAACAATTTTTTGAATACAATACATGATTAACTTTTTATGAATACATGGTCAAGATTTTTTTATACACAGTTAACATTTTCAAATGATTGATTATCATTTTAAAAATACTTGTTTAATTTGTTTTCAAATATTTGATTAAAAAATTAAATACATGATCAACTTTCTTTCATACCCATTGTATTTTTTATTCATTTTTTCTATACATGAGAGACATTTTCTATATACACATTTAATGTGAAAAACACATTTTTTAGCGGTATGTGAAAAAAACATAGAAACGAGGCCGTGGCCTCCCGCGCCTGGCCGGGCCATCTGGGGTAGATGGGCCAGAAGCCCAGAACTGCACCATTTTTGTAAAACCCTAAACCTCGCCATTTCTAGTTCCCCACCACGACACCACCGCCGTCCACACCTTCTCCGACGAAACCCTAGCGATGGCGTTCCGCGGCGCAGCCTCCCGCTCCTTCCTCGCCGCCGTCCGCGGCCGCACCGCCTCCACTGTCCCGCGCGTACGCGCGGCCCCCATTCCCGCCGCCCTTCCCCGTCGCATCCCTGCCTCGGCGCCCTCCTCCCCTCTCGCCGCCGCAAGGTAGTCGGGACGAAATGCCTCCCCGATACGCGAGAAATCGGTGATGTGATGTGACTGTAACAAGTGGTCTTAATCCGATGCAGGCCATTGGCGGCGTTGATGGGGTCGCCGGCGTTGGTTGCCGCAAGGCTGACGGGGCACTGCGCGGCGAGCGCGCGGGCGTGCTGTGAGCTCTCCCAGGGTACCCTCTTCTGCCGCACTTGTCAGGATCGCTAACAAGTTAGTTATCATGAAAACATCGTACCTGCCTGCATCACAAGCTGCCCCTTTAACATTCTAGATGCATAATTATTTTTGGGGAACGAAATAATGTTTTTGCAATCATTACTTGCGTGATGCTTTGATATGTGTGCATTGGGAGGATTGCTACCATGGCTTGAAATTTCTCCTGGTCGGAGGGTTGTGGTCTGCGGACCATTGTTTTCCGTTATTTGCTCTATCACTGCAATGGCGCATTTTGGTACTAATAGGTTTTAATATGGAAGTATGCATATGTACAGTGTGATTTGTATTTGAGTATGTCATGTTGAGTTGAAATTGCTTGATGACTATAGTCATGATAATAATATAATTCAGTGTTGGAATTATTTGGAAATGTTTTTTCGTACTGAATTCAAGGGGTTAAAATGCATGATCCGTTTGTCCACATAATGTATGAATTGTATCTGTTGCGGTGTTGTTTGGACACTCATTACTAACCTCTAGGAACCATCTTGATCAGAAGCATATCCTTGCATGTGAAATGTTATTTGGCTGGATTATGTGGGTTAGCTTATTGCACATTAGTCTAGCTCAATCCTTGGTTGGGGCGATTAGAAGGCTTTGGCCAGGTTAACATAAGTACATAACTACCTTACATCATAATAAACCTTGGTCATTATTTACTTTGAAATGCGAAATGGTATTTGTCTGGATTATGTGCGTTAGCTTTTTGACGATTAGGCTAGCTTAATCTTTGGGTAGGGTGGTTAGAAGACTTTGGCGGGGTTGACTTTGGCGGTCATAATCCATTGCAAACCTAAATTACCCTTAGATTTGTGCTTATCCAATTTTTCATCGGACAGACTTCAGTTGGTCGCGTGTGTGCTGTTTGTTCCCTGAAGTGTGCCAAATTGTTTTCCTTGTTTTTTCGTGCTGCTGTTTGTGCGCAACGATGTTTGTGGACTGGACGATGGGTTGGCGCCTAGCACCTAACCGGATAATACCCGGGTTCTCAGGCTAGGCTTCCACCTTTAGAACAGTGGTATGGTCTACTGATGGCTTATAGGATGAAAAATGATTTCCTCGCTAAGGATTTTATCATTAAGTGACATAATAGGCATTGCAGTGGAGAATTGTGTTTGCATGATGATATATCCAACTATCCATTGTTTGCTCTTTTGATGAATTTATATTGCAGCAATACAACTAATATAAGGGCATACGAAATTGGGATTTGATAGGGAAAAATGGGGAAGATGGTTGACGCAGAGGACAGCCAGAATAATTTTGGGACCCATTGCGTCAAATAATGTAGGTCTCTCTATTCCCATGACTGTTTTTGTTAGCAAGAAAATAAAGGAATTGTGTAGCAAGGACCATCAGAGATTAAGAGTCGAAAACATCTGAGTTAGTTGCCGGTGTGCTGACTCATGAACTAGTTGCAACACGAGTAGTTGAGGTTTCAGTTGGAAGCCAAAATAAGATTCATAGACTAGTCTCGTGGTTAATCATTACTAGTTGAGCGACTCTTAATCATTGTTAAGGATAACCATGAAATAGTTTATAGTTATGTAAGGATTGTTAAATTACAGGGTAAACATACCAGAGGGGATGGCCAAGCACCAATGGCTTCTCCCGAGGGAGAGGAAATTTTGCACCTGACCTGTAGAAAATAGCAAGGAAAAAAGCGGTAGGCGTCAATTGTGCATCTTGCCACTGCCTAGCGTGCATCTCGCCTAAGCGCATGCTTAGGCATGCTTATGTGCACACCTAGCACATTTAAGCACTTGGTGTTCTGTTGTGCCTAGGCACACTTCTTCCCTGAAAATTGTTTGTTTGGAAGGGAGGGAGGTTCTTAAATGGAACCCTGGTATTAATGCGCATAGAACATGAATAGAAACTATAATATGATGGAAAATGTATAACCAAAAATGGAAATAGCAAACCGGGATAGACTGGTAATCATGCGCTTGGTCTGATAAATCTCTGAAATCTGCTTTAAATTCTTGCAGACAGTACATATGGATGTTTGGCTTATGTCTCAAGATCCTGAATGTAAATTATCACTTAAGTGGTCCACTGTGCCAAAATGCTAACCATTCTATTAGTGCATTGGCTCTCACATTAGATTTCATTTCATCTTTCATATTGAACTATGTCCTCATGTACATTATGAATGTGCACCAGGCCCCAATTCTTCCGCACTGCTCTTTGGATTATGTTAGACTGTAAAAATGTGCAAAAAACTCCTTTTTTAACTAATCTCCACATAAAGTAGTAAATAACAGTGAATTGTGAAATTTTTTATTTGAGGATTTCTGTGGTTGGGCTGTTAGAAAATGGAGATGATGAATGACACGTGAGCGACCAATTTAAAGCATGTTGAAGGTGGTGATGTTGAAGCAGTGTACTTCTGCTATTTTGTCAATCTTGTGTCTGTAAGAAATGGTTAATGTGAATTGAATAGCCACGACGAAATAAAGAGCTGTATAACTAGACGTGGTTATGAAAATTATAGCTTTTAATTTTATGTACTGCCTCATGTTCTGTGTTTGTGATGTGGGACATCTGTTCCGTTGGCAGTATTTGCTATTATGTGAAATTCAAAATCATTCTGAGTTTTCACATATTCATTTCCAAATTATCTTCTGTTCTGTTATCCTCTTTCCGGCTTGAAATAGTCAGATATAGTAGAAAAGCTGCGTCATAACTTTCATGGTTAGGGGGTGCTATCTTTTAAATATGACGATTTGACAACGGAAACCAATAATCTTTCAAGCCAAGGTTTTCCAGTTCTGTTTATTCCAAGAATGCAGATAAACTAGATCTTATGTTACTGTCAAGTATTGTTAGTTAGAATTTTATTTCCTGCTAGTATGTGCTATGATTTTGAGTCCCTAGCATGTTCTAACCTCCTTTGATTTGAATAAAATGCGCCGACCTATCTAAAAATTACCCTTTTATCTTGTACTGCCTATATTTTGTATGATTTTCATGTCGAACCTACCTGGCATGCAACCTTGTTTTGCAGGTACTTAAAGGACGAGTTGCTGCCCTTCGCAATGATACAACAGTTCTTTTGGGTGCATCTCCTTGGAAGCTCTTCTGGGTTCAGTTCCTTTTCCTGGATTCTGCAAAGTTAAAAAACTCCCCACTGCCGGTGCTAGTTTTTGTCTCCTAGACAAACGGACATTCTACTTGATATTTTTATATATGAATAACGTCCTTTTGATCAGCACATGTCTCATTGGATGGTTCTTGTTTGCGAGGCATGTTGAAATCTTTAATTCGTAATCGGTATCATGCTGTTTCTCTATGAGTCTACACTCGCAGCGAATTTGCAAGTGGGAGTTCAGTGGAATCAAAGAAAGCCCACATGTGATTGTCGATATATTATCGTTATTGATAGCCAAACTGTAGATTGTGTTGTGTCTTCAACCGTTTAAATTTATGAATCTAAAATTTCCGTTTGTATAATTTATAAATAGCTGGTATTGACATGTTTGTAATCATTTTCCTTGTTACTATATCCTTTTCCCTTATCAAGTACTCCCTCCATTTCAAAATAGATGACTCAACTATATCCTTTTCCCTTTTCCCTTATCAAGTACTCCCTCCGTTCCAAAATAGATGACTCAACTTTGTACTAACTTTAACACAAAGTTGGATCATTTACAAAGTTGGATCATCTATTTTGAAACGGAGGGAGTATGGTTTTCTCATGTTTCCACAGTTAAGGGGACTCAGTGACATCTTTGTCCTATAGGTTAACAGCAAGCTTCTTCCATGCACCTGCATACCGTTTTACATAGATAAAAGTGAACTTGGGACATACACCGTAGGAGGTATGAAATACATCACGGTTACTGGGATAAGCTCGTATCACCAGCCTCTATTATTATTCCAGTGACACAGCTGTAAGTTCTATGGGTACAGTCGAGCACATAAGTTCACACAGGCAGAGATCAGGTTCAGCGCACCAGGACGAAGCGGCCGTGCAGCCTCCGCAGGACGTGAACGTTGGCCGCCGGTCGCCGCGCACCCTCCATGAACTCAAAAATGCAGACGTCGTGTGCAAGGAGGCCATTGTCGCGGGCGAAGTCGCGCCACCCGCGTCCGCAGAAGCCCCGGCAGTTGTCTCCGCTTGTGTAGCGGACGTGCCACCCCCCTTTCCCGCCGGCTCTCCGCAGAATGATCTCTCTGCCGATCCCTCCCAGGTACTTACCTGCAAAATCCGAGGACACGCCCTGCGGATGGAAGCAACACAGCGCGATCCGAACAAAGCTTAGCATTCCGCTCTTAACACCGCATTTGCTGAATATATTGGCATTGCAATCTGCAACCTTGGTCTGGGTTTCAGAAGGAAGGTCACTTACCACAATGCTGGTCCGGGTGGTGCCACGGACATGGCTCGCGTGCATCACATTCACGAACACCGGGTTCCTCGGCTCGACCGGGACAGGGATGCTTGATATCTCCTCCTTGTCTTCCTCTGTCAGATGGAACTCGCTCACGGGCCCATTCTTGCAGAAGTAATACCTATTCTTGGCAGCCGCCCCACCATGATTCATATCAACATCTCCATGGTCTGCAGCAGGCTCAACAGATAAATGCATAACATGCATCTTACAACATTAGTTGCACATAAAATTCCAACTGGTGCATTCGAATTAGTACCGTATGGCATGCCTATATCATGTTTACCTGCCCCGGCAATGCTCTTGCCGGTGCCTCTGTAGAGTGTCATCTCCAGGCCAGCACCGTCGCCTTTCGCCGGTGAAGGCGGATGCGGTGCGCGTTCTTCAGCCTTGTTGGAAGCGTGGTAGCCGCATCGGCGACCTTTACCTCTGGCAGAGTTCTCTGCTATGTCATTGTCATCACAGCCACGACGTTTGACGGGGCGAGGAGACGGTGGTTTCTGGCAGCCGGCCGAGTCGAACATCAGGACATCAAAGGAGGACGCTCCACTGTATCTGAAGAGCAGGCGGTCTCCTTCCCCGATGCCGTGGTCATCGACAAACTCCTTCCACCCAGACCGGAGGACTACTTCGTCGGTGTCGCCGGCTACTTCGATGCTCCAAGATTTGCCACTATGGGGCTTCAGATTGATGACCTCAGAGATGCGCCCGTTGAAGTTCTTTGCAAACCTACCAGGTAAGCTCTACAGGAAGAACAGCTAGTATCATGAATATAATGATGATATAAATCGAGATCCACACTTGAGTTTACAAAGGCAATATAAGCAAATGCAAGGAGAAAGCTCTGCAGTGAGGGAGGCAGACGGAAGATTCCTGACCATGCTTTGGGCGAAGTCCCCAGCCATGAGCTTGAAGAAGTGCTTGTTCTCATCAGCCATGTGGCTCCAGTAGCAATGCTCTTGCCACTCCGCGCACCGCTCGCAGTTCTTGCCCATCTTCTGCATCTGGGAGGGTATCTGGGAAAGATCACAGAGGATGGATGGATGGATGGAGGTGTGCAGTCAGAGATGAGAACCCACCTGGTGTTCTGATAGCACAGACGGTGCTTCCTATGGGCACTGGACTCTGGAATGCACTACGGCATGTCGGCACACTACTCACTCTAGTCTAAGGCAATGTGTAGACCAGCTGACAGGGTGACACGTTGCTAGGCAGGGTAACAACTGTCGGAAGGTCGTTTCTTCACCTGTCTGTTCGTATCGGAAACGAAAATGCAACCAGGATTATTACAAAAAATTATTAGAAGCATCTACACCAGTATTGAGACGAGCTTAGAACAAACAAAAAAGGAGTTTTCACACATTACCATACTGTATTTTTGCCTGTCAAATTAATTTTTATGCCTAGACAAAGGAAAATGTTTAAAATCAGTCGGATGATTTGTTGGTTTCATCATCCGCGTCCACTGCCGTTCGATCGCTGTGGGGCGAAGCCTCTCTCTGTGCCCACGCGAAGCTGCCCATCTATCTGATTCTGACCGCACAGCCGTGGTAGTGGCTAGACGCACACCTAAAGCTAAGTGGTCCCAGTAACTGTTTAACAATTCCATTCCGTTTCTACTTTCTCACGTGGTGTTTACCCGCGTAGCTACGCATATACGTGATGAAGTATTCTCAAGAGGAAACACGTAGCAAGTAGCAAACAAAGATTCCAAAACACCATATTCTTGACTGTGGGTGTTTGTTGGATTTGCTACTAGCAAGCTCATGGTGTCATGGTTGCTTGGATAATGCTTAGGGTAGTGTTCTTGACGCCTTCACCGCCCCGCCGTCGTCGAAGCATAGAACCATCGCATCATCCTCGGAGCAGCCGGGCTGCCGTTATAGCGTCGACGAAACAGTCGTGACATCGTCACAACATTGTCGTAGCAGGGTAGCATGTCGTCGCAACATCGTCGAAGCAACTAGGCCTTCGTGTGCCTTCATCATAGCATCACCGTGGTTGTCGAAGCACGCGGTCGCAGCATCGCCATGACCGTTCGAAGCATGCCGTCGCCGCGGTTCGTTGCAGTATTGTCACGGCTGTTGAAGCATGTCGTTGCAACATCATCGAAGCATCTGGGTTGCCATTGTAGCATCACCACAACTACCGAAGCACCCACTGTCCTCGTCGAAGTACGTGGTCGCAGCATCGTCGTGACCGTTCAAAGCATGTTGTCATTGCGGTTTGTTGCAGCATTGTCGCGGCTACTGAAACTTGCCGATGCAACATCATCGAAACAGTCGGGTTGCCATCATAGCATCACCACGGCTACCAAAGCACCCATCGTCGTCGTCAAAGCAGGCCGTCACAACATCATTGAAGCAGACAGGTTGCCGTTGTAACATTGCCGTGACAGTTAAATTACACCGCGGCCGTCAAAGCTTGTCATCCCAACATCACCGAGGCAGCCGGGTATTGTCGCAACATCACCGCGGCCGTCGAAGCATGCCGTCGTGCGACCGCCGCAGCCATGCCTCACACTACGCCCGCAAACAGCCGAGACCACCCTGGTCTTTTTGAAGCAGCTTATGTCGTGAGAATGGATGACTTTGCTTTTTTTAGGGAAGGTACTTACCTGAACTAGAAGCACCTCGCTGGGTCACATGTGCGTTGCAACAATAACCTTCTCTACCCACAAAAAAATAACAATAACCTTCTCTGGAGTCGCTGCTGCGCATGCCATTAGTCAAACTAGTCGGGGTGGGATAGACATGTGAAAGCGGCTCCCGTGATCAGCTAAGAGAAGAAATAAATTAAAGCGTGGAATCAAGTGGATCGTACGGCTTACAGGACATGCTGGACCAACCATCGGGTGGCTAGCGACCCGGCTGATCCCACGCGCGGATCAGCCGGATGACGCCTAGCATCTGCCCTAGACAAATTGTGTTGAATTATAGATGTGTCTTGGGTTCATATAAACAATAATTTCTGGTTAATTTCTAAGGCTCAAGTGAGCCGTCATGTCATGGTGGGAAGTTCAGTATTATACCATCATTGAAGGAGAGTTGAGACCTTTATAAAAGATTCTCTTCTATATGCTATTAAACCTTGAGAAGAAGATTTAAAAAAAAACGTGATACACGTGCGCTCCTAATCCGCCGCTTGCCTCATTTGCGCTGTGTTTCGTGAACGAGACGAGCTCAAACCTACATCATGTGTGCATTTTATTTTAGCTGGTCAAGAACAGTTAATTAAGTAGAGATTACTTATGAGTCACTAATGGAATTGCTATTGTCCGAAACGTTAGGCCGTATGCTGTTTGGGGACTGGTCGTGGGCTAAGCCCAGGCCCAAGACTCTCTACCCCTAGCGCACTCGGTTCCTTCTTGTAACAACCCTAGACGCCACTTTATTGTTTCACCCACTGTTGTTGTTTCCTTCCCATCACGTCGCCCGTGTGCACTGTCGTTCGAGAGAGCAGGCCTCTAGAACTTCGTCCTTGCAATCCTGCACCAGTAGGAGGGCGATAAGGTTTTTCGAGAGTGTCTCAGTATGACTGCTCCGTGTTCGTCTTCCTCCTCCTCCTTTGCTTCGACTACTTCACCGACACCAATCCAATGGCCGGCGCCACCGCCAAGAAGGCTGTGGAGGAAGTGGAAGCCGTTGCCGAGGCCTTAGCCTGGCCTACTAGAGGGTATGATCTGTTCATCCGCTATTTACTCATGCATGTGTTAGATGTATTTATTGTGTTCGTAGATGTTTTTGGTTCTATGTTCGATACGCCCTCACATGTTTAGATATCGATATGAGCTCCATATTGTTATTGCTAGCCTCATGATTTATTTGTGGATTAAATTAATCGAAAAAGTGGTAATATATTCAACAATCTAAAACCTTACTTTCATAGGAATTTCCCAGTTCAAGCATTTGCTGCTACATTGAAATCGGCCCCGTTTACGGATACATATTTTAGGTGTTGGCAGACCAAGACTATCTTGTGTCTCACAACAATGAACGTGTTTTGGGTCATTGGTAGCACTCCTGCTGGAACGATTGCTTCTGAACAGGAGAAGACATTTAGGGAGGACACCATCGTCTTTGTGGGAGTCGTTCTGAGTGTGATCGGAGACATATTAGTTGAAAATATCTGCATATGCGTGTTGCCAAGAACCTGTGGGGTGCGCTTGAAGCTAAGTTCAGCGCAATCGATGCTGGAAGCAAGGTGCGTGCTATGGAGCAGTTCCACAATTATAGGATGGTTGATAGCCGTCTTGTATTGGACTAGACTCATGAGATACAATGCTCGGGCTCCTAAAGTGTGAGTTACCAGACAAGTTTGTCGTGGGATGCATAATTGCTAAACTTCTTCCTCTTGGAGGAACTTTGCTACTTCTCTTAAGCACTTGAGACGTGCATTCTCGGTTGAGGATGTCATCAATCATCTGAGTGTTGAGTAGATTCAAGAGGAAAGGACTTACACGTGAAAGAGACTGATGGGTCTTCTAGCACAAATATGGTGCAGAAGAATTTCCATGAGTTAAAGGGAAAGAACACGGTCTAGCAGAATACTACCTTCAAGAAGAAGTGTAAGAGGAAAGGCAAGAATAAAGTTGGTTGCTTCACTTGTCATGTCAATGGTCACTGGGCCAATAGATGCCCGAACAAGTTTAAGAAGTTAGGACAGGACTCCAAGTCTGCAATGTGACCATGAGCAACAATGATAGTGGGGCATCTGGGTATGGTAAATCGTTTTATTGTACTTTCAGTTTGTCAGTCCACTGATTGGTGTGTTGACACATGTGCAAGTATTCATGTGTGTGTGTTGATGTGCCATTTTTCTCTTCTTACCAGGTTGCACAAGATTGTTCTATCCCCATGGGGAATGTCTCACATACTTCTGTTTATGATGTTGACACGGTGGATCAGAAGTTTGCTTCAAGAAATATCATGCAGCATGTCCCCATTATCAAAAAGAATCTCGTTAGTGGATCCCTTATATGCAAAGAAGGATTTAAGTTAGTATTCGAGTCGAACAAAATAGTAATATCAAGATATGGATTGTTTGTTGGAAAATGACATGAATCTGAGGGTTTGTTCGACCTTTTCCTCAGGGATTTCAGTAACAAAGTCGTGAACCATATACATTCAAGCGTGAATGAATCTAAGGTTTGGCATTCACGTCTTCGTCACATTAATTTTAGTTATATGACACGACTAGCCAAGTTGGATTTAATCCTGAGTTTCACTTTAGCCAAAAGCTCTAGGTGCCATGCGTGTGTGCAAGCTATGCAACCTCGAAGCCTCACAAGACCGCGGAGGAGAGGCCCCGTGACACCACTAGAGATCATGCATTCTGATCTGTGTGAGATGCATGAATGGTGTGTTAACTAAAGATGGAAAGAAACTTTTCATGATGTTGATAGATGATTCCACTAGAATTTTCCATGTGTACTTTTTTAATACTAAGGATGAGGCTCTACACTACTTTAAAATCTATAAGGAAGAAGTTGAGAATCAACTTGAAAAAAATGAGTTTAGTCTGATCATGGTGGAGAGTACTTTTCTAATGAGATCAATTTATTATGTGGGGACCATGGAATTATTCATGAGAGAACGCCTCCATATTCACCCAGTCAAACGGGGTTGCCAAATGAAAAAACCTTACTGTTTCAGATTTGGCCAACACCAATATTAGATGCATCAAGTTTATCCAAGGCATCGTGTGGGAGGCTATATCGACATCATGTCATGTCCTGATTCCTGAATAAGGTTCCTACAAAGGATAATGAAATTACTCCCTGTGAGAAATGGTAGAAGAAAAGAACTACACTCTCTTACTTATGCACTTGGGGCTGTTTGTGAAAGTCAATGTGCCGATAACTAAAAAGCATAAGCTTGGACCAAATACTATGGGCTGTGTTTTTCTTGGTTATGCTAAGTACATCATTGGCTATATATTTCTAGTGGAAAAATCTGATGTACCTGACATGAAGGTCGGTACGATCATGGAGTCTAAATATGCTACATTCTTTGAGGATATTTTTTCTATGAGAGATTCGAAAAGCACTTCTAGACATGAATCTAATGAAAATCCTGAACCCGTCATTCCGATGAAATATTATGAGGGAACACGTGATGAAAATCCTGTGAAGGATGAAGAGTAAGCTCCTGTTAGGGGCAAGAAACAGAGGACTACAAAGTCCTTTGGTGACAATTCTCTTGTGTATCTCATGGATGATACTCTCAATTCTACTTTAGAAGCTTTGTGCATCTCTAGATGCTGATTCCTGAAAGGATGCGGTCCGTAGCGCGATAGATTTTATCTTGAATAAAAGGAAATGGGAGGTCACTGATTGTCCCTATGATTGCAAACTTGTGGGATGTAAGTGGATGTTCAAAAGAAAGTTTAGGACTGATGGTACTATTGAAAAGTACAAGGCTGTGCTTGTGGCCCAGGGTTATACCTAGAAAGAAGGCGAAGATTTCTTTGATACCTAGTAAATTGTGGCTAGACTTAGAAACATTTGAGTACTACTCTATTTGGCTGCCTCGCATGATCTTCTCATTCATTAGATGGACGTCAAGATAACTTTACTAAATGGAGAGCTAGACGAGAAAATCTACATGCAACAATGATGGCAGCTGGAACTACGTTGGTATTTCCCCGGAGAGGGAGGGATGACGATAAAGTATTTCCCTCAGTTATGAAACCAAGGTATCGAACTAGTAGGAGAACCAAGCAACACAACGTAAGCATCACCTGCACACAAATAACAACACCTCGCAACCCGACATGTTAAAGGGGTTGTCAATCCCTTTCGGGTAACGACGCCAGAAATTGGCAAGTTGATGGGAGAAAGGTTGTAATAGATTGGATAAATAGATCGCAAATAAAATAAGTGCAGCAAAGTATTTTGGATTTTTGGTTTAATAGATATGAAAATAAAAGCAAGGAAAAAGTAGATCGCAAAGGAAAATATATGAGAAATAAGACCAGGGGCCGTAGGTTTCACTAGTGGCTTCTCTCGAGAAAAATACCAAACGGTGGGTAAACAAATTACTGTTGGGCAATTGATAGAACATCAAATAATTATGACGATATCCAGGCAATGATCATTACATAGGCATCACGTCCAAGATTAGTAGACCGACTCCTGCCTGCATCTACTACTATTACTCCACACATCGACCGCTATCCAGCATGCATCTAGTGTATTAAGTTCATGGAAAATGGAGTGATGCAATAAGAACGAGACATGATGTAGACAAGATCCGTTTATCTATATGGTGGTAGATATAGATCTCGTCTTTTTATCCTTAGTAGCAACGATACATACGTGTCGGTTCCCTTTCTGTCACTGGGATCAAGCACCGTAAGATCAAACCCACTACCGGGCACCTCTTCCCATTGCAAGATAAATAGATCGAGTTGGCCAGACAAAACCCAAATATCAGATAAGTAATACGAGGCTATAAGAGATCATGCATAAAAGAGATCAAAGAAACTCAAATACTTTCTTGGATATAAAAACATAGATCTGATCATAAACTCGAAGTTCATCGATCCCAACAAACACACCGCAAAAGAGTTACATCATATGGATCTCCAAGAGACCATTGTATTGAGAATCAAGAGAGAGAGATGAATCCATCTAGCTACTAACTACGGACCCGAAGGTCTACAAAGAACTACTAACGCATCATCGGAGAGGCACCAATGGAGGTGGTGAACCCCTTTGTGATGGTTTCTAGATTGGATCTGGTGTTTCTGGACTCTGCGGCGGCTAGATGAATATTTCGTCGACTCCCCTAGGGTTTTGGGAATATTTGGATATTTATAGAGCAAAGAGGCGGTCCGGGGGGCACCCGAGGTGGGCACAACCCACCTGGGCGTGCCATGGCCTCCTGGCGCACCCTGGTGGGTTGTGCCCCCCCTCGGAGCACCCCCAGGTGCAACCAGGGCCCATCTGCTTCCTTTTGGTCCATAAAAAATCATCGTATAGTTTCGTGCCATTTGGACTCCGTTTGATATTGATTTCCTGCGATGTAAATAACATGGAAAAACAGGAACTGGCACTAGGCACTATGTCAATAGGTTAGTACCAAAAAATGATATAAAATAATTATAAAACATCTAAGATTGATAATAAAACAACATGGAACAATCAAAATTATAGATACGTTGGAGACGTATCAGCATCTCCACGCTTAACTCCTACTCGTCGTCGAGTAGGTAAGTGATAAAAACATAATTTTGAAGGAAATATGCCCTAGAGGCAATAATAAAGTTATTATTTATTTCCTTATTTCATGATAAATGTTTATTATTCATGATAGAATTGCATTAACCGGAAACATAATACATGTGTGAATACATAGACAAACATAATGTCACTAGTATGACTCTACTTGACTAGCTCATTGATCAAAGATGGTTAAGTTTCCTAGCCATAGACATGAGTTGTTATTTGATCAACGGGATCACATCATTAGGAGAATGATGTGATTGACTTGACCCATTTTTGTTAGCTTAGCACTTGATCGTTTAAGTTTACTGCTATTGCTTTCTTCATGACTTATATATGTTCCTATGACTATGAGATTATGCAACTCCTGAATACCGGAGGAACACTTTGTGTGCTACCAAACGTCAGTTACGTAATTGGGTGATTATAAAGGCGCTCTACAGGTGTCTCCGATGGTGTTCGTGGAGTTGGCATAGATCAAGAATAGGATTTTTCACTCCGATTGCCAGAGAGGTATCTCTGGGCCCTCTCGGTAATGCACATCACTATAAGACTTGCAAGCAATGTGACTAATGAGTTAGTTGAGGGATGTTGCATTACGGAACGAGTAAAGAGACTTGCCGGTAATGAGATTGAGCTAGGTATTGGGATACCGACGATCGAATCTCGGGCAAGTAACATACCGATGACAAAGTGAACAACGTATATTGTTATGCGGTTTGACCGATAAAGATCTTCGTAGAATATGTAGGAACCAATATGAGCATCCAGGTTCCGCTATTGGTTATTGACCAGAGACATGTCTCGGTCATGTCTACATAGTTCTCGAACCCATAGGTTCTGCACGCTTAAAGTTCTATGACGATCGGTATTATGAGTTTATATGTTTTGATGTACCGAAGGTAGTTCGGAGTCCCGGATATGATCACGGACATGACGAGGAGTCTCTAAATGGTCGAGACATAAAGATTGATATATTGGAAGCCTACATTTGGACATCAGAAGAGTTCCGGGTGAAATCGGGATTTTACCAGAGTACCGGAGGGGTTACCGGAACCCCCCGGGGGTTAATGGGCCTTATTGGGCCCTAGTGGAGAGAGCGAGGGGCCGGCCAGGGCAGGCCACGCGCCCCTCCCCCTCTGGTCTGAATTGGACTAGGAGAGGGGGGGCCCCTTTCCTTCTCCTTCTCCCCTTCCTTTCCCCCTCCTAGTAGGAGTAGGAAAGAGGGGAATCCTACTCCTACTAGGAGGAGGATTCCTCCTCCTAGCGCGCCCTCTAGGGCCGGCCGGCCTCCCCCCTTGCTCCTTTATATACGGGGGCAGGGGGCACCTCTAGACACACAAGTTGATCATTGATCTCTCCCAGTCGTGTGTGGTGCCCCCCTTCCACCATAATCCACCTCGGTCATACTGTAGCGGTGCTTAGGCGAAGCCCTGCAATGGTAGCTTCATCAACATCGTCACCACGCCGTCGTGCTGACGAAACTCTTCCCCGAGCTCTACTGGATCGTGAGCTCGCGGGACGTCACCGAGCTGAACGTGTGCTGAACGCGGAGGTGCCGTACGTTCGGTACTAAGGATCGGTCGATCGTGAAGACGTATGACTACATCAACTGCGTTGTCATAACGCTTCCGCTTAATGGTCTACGAGGGTACATGGACGACACTCTCCCCTCTCGTTGCTATGCATCACCATGATCTTGCGTGTGCGTAGGAAAATTTTGAAATTACTACGTTTCCTAACAAATTTTTGATGTGGAGTGTTGTTCATCAAGTCATATCATATTTTTTTCTTTAAAGCATGGACATTTGGACTTTTATGTGATTCAGAGCAATATTCTAGTTTTGACATAATAATTTTGATACTCAAGCATATCAACAAGCAACCATGTCTTTCAAAATATCAATGCTAAAATAAGTTATCCCTAGCCCATCATGCTCAAACATTGATCCATTCATGAAACACACTCGAATATTAAGTACACCCAATACTTGAGCACGGTCATATGGCCTCCTAGTTGGTGCTTTTTATAAGAGAAGATGGAGACTCAAGTTTCAAAATAAAAATTGCATAAAGTAAAAGAAAGTCCCTTCGCAGAGGGAAGTAGGGATTTGTAGAGGTGCCACAGCTCAAAGCGAAAAATTTGAGATAAAAACATTTTGGGAGGTGTATCCATCCCACCAACGAAAACGACTTAGAGTTCCGAACACTTTCCATGCTAGATATGCCATAGGCGGTTCCCAAATAGAAAATAAAGTTTATTCCTTTTTCCACCATAACTTTCACTTTCATGGCTAACCGTATCCACGGGTGCCCTCCATACCAACACTTTCCAAGGAATTTATTATTTGACAACATAAAGTAAATTCATTTTTGTTTTGCATTTCGGGACTGGGCATCCATAATCCCTTTGCCTTACTCTCGTGCAATGACAAGTGAATAAACACCCATCCTAAGAATAACACATCTAGCATGGAAACTATTAGCCATCCCTCACCGCTCCGCGAGCAAAACAAACACACAAAAGAGAAGTTTATTTTGAAAATTAGAGATGGCACATGCAAATTTTCTTAGAATGGCAAAAGAATACAACAAATAGGTAGATATAGTGGACTAATGTGGCAAAACTGGTTTAAAGGATTTTGGATGCACAAGTAGAGGTCATACTTAGTGCAAAATGAAGGCTAGCAAAATATTGGGAAGCGACTAACCAAGAAACGAATAATCTCATAAGCAAGCATTAAGCATAATTAACACCGAACAATGCACCACAAGTAGGATATAATTTTCACTGCATGACTATTGACTTTCGTACTTGCATAGGGAATCACAAACCTTAACACCCATATTCTTACTAGAGCACAATTACTCATCAACATAACTCACATATCACATCATCATACCTCAAAACTATTACTAAGAATCAAGTTTATTTTGTCCAATGATCTTCATGACATTTTCTTTACTTTATCCTTCTTGGATATCTATCACTTTGGGACTAATTTTCATGTGTTGCTTTTTCATAAGCTCAACCAAATATAAGTGAAGATCATGAGCATAACAAATTTTCTTTCTCTCAAAATAATTTAAGTGAAGCAAGAGAGAATTTCTTCAAAATTTTACTAACTCTCAAATAAATCTAAGTGAAGCAAGAGAGAATTTCTTCAAAAATAACAAAGCACACTGTGCTCAAAAAGATATAAGTGAAGCACTAGAGCAAGTCCTAGCTCATAAAAGATTTAAGTGAAGCATAGAGAGCAATTCTAACAAGTCATGACATAATTTTGGCTCTCTCAAAAGGGTGTGTCCAGCAAGGATTGATAACTTAAAACAAAAAATAAAACAAGCAAAGAAACATATCATACAAGACGCTCCAAGCAAAACACATATCATGTGACGAATAAAAATATAGTCTCGAGTAAAATACTGATAGTTGTTGGAAGAAAGTGGGGATGCCACTCGGGGGCATCCCCAATGTCGGTGTCAAAACGGCAGATCTCGGGTAGGGGGTCCCGAACTGTGCGTCTAAGGATCAATGGTAACAGGGGACAAGGGACACGATGTTTACCCAGGTTCGGGCCCTCTTGATGGAGGTAATACCCTACGTCCTGCTTGATTGACTTTGATGAGTATAGGGGTTACAAGAGTTGATCTACCACGAGATCCTAATGGCTAAACCCTAATTGTCTAGCCTGTATGATTATGATTGTGATCTTCTCTACGGACTAAACCCTCCGGTTTATATAGACACCGAAGGGGGCTGGGGCTGTACAGAGTCGGTTTACAGAGAAAGGAATATCCATATCCGCACATTAAGCTTGCCTTCCACGCCAAGGAGAGTCCCATCTGGACATGATGGAAGGCCTTCTATCTTGTATCTTCACGGCCCATCTGTCCGGCCCACATCACGTAGCCCGGACACCCGAGGACCCCATAATCCAGGACCCGCTCAGTAGCCCCTGAACCAGTCTTCAATGACAATATGTCCGGCGCGCAGATTGTCTTTGGCATTGCAAGGTGGGTTCCTCCTCCGAACTCTTCAAAGCAGTTGATCGTCAGTACTATATCCGGCTATGTACAACAGTCGCACCTCTAAATTAAAATACAGATAAGTTATGTCCTCCAAAGATTTCACTGGCGAGATGTTACGTCCAGCCATTCTATTATTTCAAACCATTTTTCGGCCTCCCATTTTGCATTTCAAGACGCAACCACCGACGACACGTCTTGTCAAAGTAGAGATCGTGCCCCCTTATTATGGGATTCTCATTAATACGGGTATGGGAAACCCAACCGTGCTCTTTCGCACGATCCCTTGGAAATAGGCGAGCTTTAAGGCTCGAGCGAGGGGACGCTTGATATTCGCAATCCATATAAGTGGATAGAACCCATCTGTTCCACCCCACACCTCATTCTCTTTACCTCCTCGTTCTCGAGCTCCAGCGCCCAAACTCTAAGCTCTTCCCTTCCCTATAACTCTTTCGACGATGGCTGGTTCTCAAGGAAAGTGGGTGCCCTCCTCCGTCATGGAGGAGAACATCAAGGAGCCGCGGGAAGCACAGTATTTGACCGCGGAAATCAAGCACATGCTTCCAGATCCGGCGCAGGTCATCCCCACTCCGGGGCCCGGTGAGAGGGTGGTGTTTATCCCCCACTTCCTCCGTGGACTCGGATTCGCCCTCCACCTCTTTGTAAGGGGTCTCATGTTCTACTACGGGCTGGATTTTCATGATCTGGCCCCAATTCGTTTCTTCACATCTCGGCATTTATCGTCATGTGTGAAGCCTTCCTCCGTGTCCCTCCACACTTCGGCTTATGGCTCAAGATCTTTAATGTGAAGCCGAAGGTGGTCAATGGGCAACACGCGGACTGTGGTGGCGCCATGGTGAGCAAGCTCCCCAAAGTCAACTGGCCGAAGGGAGTCTTTGTGGACACCGTCAAAATATGGCAACAGGAATGGTTCTATATCACAAAACCCCGCGGCTCCAATTGGGCAGCTCCGCCAGCCTTTAGATCCGGACCCCCGCCGAGGCTTACATCCTGGACCGACAAAGGTCCAGACTAGGGTCGGTCTCTGAGGTGTTGCAGCTGCAAAAACGCATCAAGAGCATGATAGCAAAGGACGTCACCCTTGCCGACGCAATCCAAGTGATGCTGATTCGCCGGACACTTCCCTGCTAGAGGCGGCCCCTCAAGATGTGGGAGTTCAATCCGGAAGGGCCACGGACCCTACAACGGTTCTATGGCACAACGCACAAGGGGATCTAGAAAGTGCTTTTTAAGAAGCAGAAATCGTGGCCAAGGTCCTCAGACGACACCGGCCTCGACTACAACCATCCATCCTCCGAGGTAAATTCTAAGAACTCCGAACACCAATATGCTTTGTTTAACCCGAGGTGCTAAGTAATCCCTCCCCAAACAGGTCTGGATCGAGAAGGCGGAGCAGATCCGATGTCTGGCTCTGCTCCCCGAAGACGCAGCCAATCCCCTTCTAATGAGGATGCTGGTCCCGGCGCCATACCAGACACCGGCAAAGAAGGACAAGAAGAAGAAAAGAGAGGAGGGCACTTCGAACGTAGTGTCCGGAGACGCTGATGCCCAATCTTCTCATGAAGATGACGAGGAGGAGGAGGAGGAGGAGGATGAAGAAGAAGATCCTCCCTGCAAGGGCAAAAAGAGGGCGGCTTCCGATGACCTGGAAGCCAAAGCGTCCAAGAGGGACAAAATTACCTTTCTCGATGACTCGGAGTCAGACGCCGAGGCCCTCTTGACGCATCGTCGCTGGACCAGGCCCAAAGCCGACTTGTAAGAAGCTCGGGATGCCTCACATATTGTCCAATTCTGTATGAACAGTGATGATAACTCTAGGTTCTATGTTTTCTAGTCTAGCACGCAGTCTCGCCCAACTATCTTCGTCCTCGGGGGATCTGCCACCGAAGATGATGGAGAGCGGGTCGCCTCCATTAGCCTCCCCGCCGCCTAAGGCGAATGATGCTGAGGTGTCATCTCATAGGCCCTCCCCAAGCATTGAAGAGACGCGGGAGGGGGGGGATCTAACGGCGCTAGAGGGTAATACCTCGGCTGCCGGAGGGCCGGGGAGGACGATCCTTATGGAGACCGGCGACGAGGGCCCCGGTCAATCCATCCCCCAGCCGCAGACTGCTCCGGAGACCAGTACGGCCCCGGAGTCTAGTGAACGACCCCCTGCAGGAGGAAAGGGAGTGGCGACCTCTGCTAATCCGGAGATGCCAAATACCATGACGGGCGCTCTTCAAAGTGCATCCGTCCTAGACGAACACCGCATCCCGATGGGTGCGGTGTCTGAGAAGAATCAGCCCGCCCAAAGCGGACTGAACGAAGCCTTCTCCATTGTGTTAGCAGGCTTCAAGGTACACAATGTAATGTTTTTGATCTTTTTATGAGAAATATGCCCGTATATAGATAGTTGCCCCTGATACTCTATTCGGTTTTCTGAAAGAAAAGCGAGGAGAGGATCAATAATCAGTTGTTAGGTGGTAACATGCTATCTTATTTGAATTTCAAAATAGGCCTCTCTGTTAGCGGCGACTGCCCAGTCAGCGGAGATTGCCAAACTCAAACGGAAACTGGAGCGAGCCGAAGAGGATCTAGTCCTTGTTAACACGCGGCTCGACCAAGCGCAAGGTATAAGATACATCTTGCTGTATGCCTGTTTATTTCCATGCTTTTGTGGAAGTTGAAGAGCTTTACTGTGCACGGTTGTACAGATGGTGCCGCCGTTGTGGAGACCCTCAGAAGAGAGCTTGCTCAAACCAAGGAGCAAGCAAGGGTAAGCAAGGGAGCCGTTGACAAGGCGACTGCGAACTTGACGGCTGAACAGGCCGCTCGGTGCCGTTTTGAGGAACAGGTGACCGAGATGGGTCAGAAGCTCAAGGACACCGCCGCCAAGTGTGAGTCCTTGGAAATAGAAAATAAGGCGAAGGGGATCGAACTCGCCAAGGCCCTTTAAGATGCTTCGGAGGCATGGTCCGAATCCCGCGCAACGCACGAGGAAATCCGTCAAGCCGGTCAGATAGCGGCTGGTAATCCCTTTCTTTTACAGGCTAAATTTGGGGATCAGAAGTATGCCCTGGTTAATCGACTATGGAGTTCTCCAGACGCATATGTGGATCTGCCGACGAGTGCTGCGGCCGCTGCCCAATTCTTCCAGGCCAAGGAGGGGTACGAGGCGGAGGAGCTCTTCTAGTCACAGTTTGTGGGGCAGGAGCGTCCCCTATTGCTAAACAACCAGATGGCGCAATGGGCGGAGCTACATAAGATGTCCGGCGCGGCCATGAAGGACGTCATAGTCCGGTTGTGGCTGACTGAAGTCATTGCGGACTGCTACTCCAGCCTCGTGCAGCGTCTCGTCAATGCGCTGCCCCGGATTGAAGCCGTCAAGAGGTGGTCATGTGTGGAAGGAGCGCGTATGGCTTTTTCCCGTTTCAAGATGCAGTGGGTGAAAATGAATGCCGAAAAGGTGGCAGTTGAGGGTCCTCCCAAAAGCAAGGCCCATCGCACACCGGAGCGCTATTTCGAGGACGTGCTAAAAGGTGCTCGCCTTATAGAGGGTCAATGCTCTAAGGACGTAGTGTTCGAATAAAAGGGGCCGAACTGTCCTGGGATTTGTGTTATAAACTAAATGTTTTGTAATATATTCATTCCTTGATGAAAAGTTTTTATCCTCCTGTGCGGCCGTTTATTATATCGGAGAGTTCCCAATCGTCGGCTTCAGCCCCCATGTAGATGCTACTGGGGTGTTTGGAATTGCACATAACTACACTTAACCCAATGTCTGAAGGAAATATGCCCTAGAGGCAATAATAAAGTTGTTATTTATATTTCCTTATATCATGATAAGTGTTTATTATTCATGCTAGAATTGTATTAACCGGAAACTTAGTACATGTGTGAATACATAGACAAACAGAGTGTCACTAGTTTGCCTCTACCTGACTAGCTCGTTAAATCAATGATGGTTATGTTTCCTAACCATAGACATGAGTTGTCATTTGATTAACGGGATCACATCATTAGAGAATGATGTGATTAACTTGACCCATCCGTTAGCTTAGCACGATGATCGTTTATTTTGTTGCTATTGCTTTCTACATGACTACATGTTCCTATGACTATGAGATCATGCAACTCCTGAATACCGGAGGAACACTTTGTGTGCTACCAAACGTCACAATGTGAGTTGGCATGGATCAAGATTAGGATTTTTCACTCCGATTGTCAGAGAGGTATCTCTGGGCCCTATTGGTAATGTACATCACTATAAGCCTTGCAAGCAATGTAGCTAATGAGTTACTTACGAGATGTAGCATTACGGAACAAGTAAAGAGACTTGCCGGTAACGAGATTGAACTAGGTATTGAGATACCGACGATCGAATCTCAGGCAAGTAACATACCGATGACAAAGGGAACAACGTATATCGTTATGCGTTTTGACTGGTAAAGATCTTCATAGAATATGTAGGAACCAATATGAGCATCCAGGGTTCGCATGCTTAATGTTTGGCGACGATCGGTATTACGAGTTTATGCGTTTTGATGTACCGAAGGTAGTTCGGAGTACCGTATTTGATCACGGATATGACGAGGAGTCTCGAAATGGTCGAGACGTGAAGATCGATATATTGGAAGCCTATGTTTGGACAATGGAATGGTTCCGGGTGAAAACGGGAGTATACCGGAGCACCGAGAGGTTACCGGAACCCCCCGGGAGGTATATGGGCCTTATTGGGCCTTAGTGGGAGCGTGGGGAAAAGAGCAAAGGAGGGGGCGCCCCCCAAGACCAATCCGAATGGGGAGGGGGGCGGCCCCCCTTTCCTTCCTCCTCCCTCCTCCTTCCTTCTCTCCTAAATCCAACAAGGCAAGGGGGGAATCCTACTCCCGGTGGGAGTAGGACTCCCCTTGGGGCACGCCTAGGAAGCCGCCCCCTCCACTCCTTTATATACGGGACAGGGGGGCACCCCATAGACACACAAGTTGATCATTGATCTTTTAGCCGTGTGCGGTGCCCCCCTCCACCATAATCCACATCGGTTATAACGCAGCGGTGCTTAGTCGAAGCCCTATTCCGATAGCAACATCATCACCGTCATCACGCCGTCGTGCTGACGAAGCTCTCCCTCGAAGCTCTACTGGATCGTGAGTTCGCGGGACATCACCGAGCTGAACGTGTGCAGATCGCGGAGGTGTCGTACCTTCGGTTCTAGATCGGTCGATCGTGAAGACGTACGACTGCATCAACTGCGTTGTCATAACGCTTCCGCTTATGGTCTACAAGGGTATGTAGACGATACTCTCCCCTCTCGTTGCTATGCATCACTATGATCTTGCGTGTGCGTAGGAATTTTTTTGAAATTACTGCGTTCCCCAACAACATCTTGGACCTTGAAGGAGGTGTTAGTGCGGCGAACTAGGCAATCAGACTATTCGGTTTTATTGCTCTCACTTAGCTATAGGAGTTTGACAATGGGTATATTAGGTAGCCCCAAGTATGTACGCGACTATCCTGATGCAGATGCGTTACATATGTGACCGGGAAATGGTCCTTCGTGTAATACGAAAAAATCGCTAAGGATTGTACTGAGTCACCGAGTGGCTGACCAGCTCTTGCCGCATCATGATAGTCAGTTTTCGGCTTTCTGTACTGAGGTGCTTAACCAGACGAACCAGAAATACAATCGCAGTAGTTCTCCCTTTACTACCCTAGCCGATCAGACGAAACGTAAGGTAGCAAGCACAGGAGCCAGGCAACCCAACTATTGACCAAAGACGAGCCGATGCATATAATGCCAAACTCGAGACACTAAATTGTGTTGTAAAGTTGTTCGGACTTTTGTTTGGGAACACTTATGTTTCCTTATAGAGCCCCTGACAATTTTTGTGCCGAGATCTATACGTGGGACCACTTAACAGGTGGAATAAAAAATGATACCGAGTAAGAATTTTAGTTTACTGGAATCTAATTGATATGTCAGAATGTAATCTTACAGAAGGTACCATAATCACCAAGGCCATTTTACATGTCGGGGGTTGCTACCTCTTGAGCACTGCGTTGGTTTTCCCTTGAAGAGGAAAGGGTGATGCAACGGAGTAGTGTAAGTATTTCCCTCCGTTTTTGAGAACCAAGGTATCAATCCAGTAGGAGGCCACGCATGAGTCCCTTGCACCTACACAAACAAATAAAATCCTTGCAACCAACGCAATAAAGGGGTTGTCAATCCCTTCACGGTCACTTACGAAAGTGAGATCTGATAGATATGATAAGATAATATTTTTGGTATTTTTATGATAAAGATGCAAAGTAAATAAAGAGAAATAAAAAGTGCCAGAAATAACTTGTTGTCGGGAGATTAATATGATGGAAAACATACCCGGGGCCATAGGTTTCATTAGTGGCTTCTCTCGAGAGCATAAGTATTACGGTGGGTAAACAAATTACTGTTGAGCAATTGACATAATTGAGCATAGTTATGAGAATATCTAGGTATGATCATGTATATAGGCATCACGTCCAAGACAAGTAGATCGACTCCTGCCTGCATCTAATACTATTACTCCACACATCGACCACTATCCAGCATGCATCTAGAGTATTAAGTTCAAAAGAACAGAGTAATGCTTTAAGTAAGATGACATGATGTAGAGGGATAAACTCATGCAATGTGATATAAACCCCATCTTGTTATCCTCGATGGCAACAATACAATACGTACCTTTGCTGCCCCTACTATCACTGGGAAAGGACACCACAAGATTGAACCCAAAGCTAAGCACATCTCCCGTTGCAAGAAAGATCAATCTAGTAGGCCAAACCAAACTGATAATTCGAAGAGACTTGCAAAGATAACCAATCATACATAAAAGAATTCAGAGAAGATTCAAATATTGTTCATAGATAAACTTGATCATAAACCCACAATTCATCGGCCTCAACAAACACACCGCAAAAGAAGATTACATCGAATAGATCTCCACGAGAATCGTGGAGAACTTTGTATTGAGATCCAAAGAGAGAGAAGAAGCCATCTAGCTAATAACTATGGACCCGAAGGTATGAGGTAAACTACTCACACATCATCCAAGATGGTATGGTGTTGATGTAGAAGCCCTCCGTGATCGATGCCCCCTCCGGCGGAGCTCCAGAAAAGGCCCCAAGATGGGATCTCATGGGTACAGAAGGTTGCGGCGGTGGAATTAGGTTTTTGGCTCCGTATCTGGTAGTTTCGGGGTATGTAGATATATATAGGAGGAAGAAGTATGTCGGTGGA
>NC_057803.1:551339120-551345682 GCF_018294505.1 Triticum aestivum | reverse complement strand
GCTTTCTTGATGTAGGGTCCAAGTCATCTGGATCATGTTCGTTCCAAAAATCACATTCCCGAAGGTTTCATTCCGTTTGGACTCCGTTTGATATTCTTTTTCTGCGAAACTCTGAAATAGGCAAAAAACAACAATTCTGGGCTGGGCCTCCGGTTAATAGGTTAGTCCCAAAAATAATATAAAAGTGTATAATAAAGCCCAATAATGTCGAAAATAGAATATGATATAGCATGGAACAATAAAAAATTATAGATACGTTGGAGACGTATCAAGCATCCCCAAGCTTAATTCCTGCTCGTCCTCGAGTAGGTAAATGATAAAAACAGAATTTTTGATGTGGAATGCTACTTGGCATAATTTCAATGTAATTCTCTTAATTGTGGTATGAATATTCAGATCCGAAAAGAGAAGATCCGAAAGATTCAAGACAAAAGTTTAATATTGACATAGAAATAATAATACTTCAAGCATACTAACTAAGCAATTATGTCTTCTCAAAATAACATGGCCAAAGAAAGTTATCCCTACAAAATCATATAGTATGGCTATGCTCTATCTTCACCACACAAAGTATTTAAATCATGCACAACCCCGATGACAAGCCAAGCAATTGTTTCATACTTTTGGTGTTCTCAAACTTTTTCAATCTTCATGCAATACATGAGCGTGAGCCATGTACATAGCACTATATGTGGAATGGAATGGTGGTTGTGGAGAAGACAAAAAAGAGAAGATAGTCTCACATCAACTAGTCGTATCAAAGGGCTATGGAGATGCCCATCAATAGATATCAATGTGAGTAAGTAGGGATTGCCATGCAACGAATGCACTAGAGCTATAAGTATATGAAAGCTCAAAAAAAGGAACTAAGTGGGTGTGCATCCAAGTCGCTTGCTCACGAATACCTAGGGCATTTTGAGGAAGCCCATCATTGGAATATACAAGCCAAGTTCTATAATGAAAAATTCCCACTAGTATATGAAAGTGATATCATAGGAGACTCTCTATCATGAAGATCATGGTGCTACTTTGAAGCACAAGTGTGGTAAAAGGATAGTAGCATGTTCCCTTTTTTTCTTTTTTTAGTCCGGAGTCTCACCCTGAGTTATGGGGGAATCATAGTCTCCATCATCCTTTCATCACTTGGGACAATGCTCTAAAAATGATGATCATCACACTTCTATTTACTTACAACTCAACAGTTACAACTCAATACTTAGAACAAAATATGACTCTATGTGAATGCATCCGGCGGTATACCGGGACATGCAATGAATCAAGAGTCACATGTATGAAAGAATTATGAACGGTGGCTTTGCCACAAATACAATGTCAACTACATGATCATGCAAAGCAATATGACAATGATGGAGCGTGTCATAGTAAACGGAACAGTGGTAAGTTGCATGGCAATATATCTTGGAATGGCTATGGAAATGCCATAATAGTTAGTTATGGTGGCTGTTTTGAGGAAGGTATGTGGTGGGTATATGATACCGGCGAAAAGTGCGCGGTATTAGAGAGGCTAGCAACGGTGGAAGGGTGAGAGTGCGTATAATCCATGGACTCAACATTAGTCATAAAGAACTCACATACTTATTGCAAAAATCTATTAGTTATCGAAACAAAGTATTACGGGCATGCTCCTAGGGGGATAGATTGGTAGGAAAAGACCATCGCTCGTCCCCGACCGCCACTCATAAGGAAGACAATAAATAAATAAATCATGCTCCGATTTCGTCACATAACGGTTCACCATACGTGCATGCTACGGGAATCACAAACTTCAACACAAGTATTCCTCAAATTCACAACTACTCAACTAGCATGACTCTAATATCACCATCTCCATATCTCAAAACAATTATCAAGTATCAAACTTCTCATAGTATTCAATGCACTTTTATGAAAGTTTTTATATTATTCCTAAAAAAAATTTCCATGTTGTTCTAAAGGACTCTCAAAATAATATAAGTGAAGCATGAGAGATCAGTTATTTCTATAAAACAAATCCACACCGTTCTCTAAAAGATATAAGTGAAGCACTAGAGCAAAAACTATATAGCTCAAAATATATAAGTGAAGCACATAGAGTATTCAAATAATTTTCAAATCATGTGAGTATCTCTCAAAATGTCTGTACAGCAAGGATGATTTTGGTAAACTAAAAAGCAAAGACTCAAATCATACAAGATGCTCCAAGCAAAACACATATCATGTGGTGAATAAAAATATAGCTCCAAGTAAAGTTACCGATAGACGAAGACGAAAGAGGGGATGCCTTCCGGGGCATCCCCAAGCTTAGGCTTTTGGGTGTCCTTGAATTTTACCTCGGGGTGCCATGGGCATCCCCAAGCTTAGTATCTTGCCACTCCTTGTTCCATAATCCATCAAAACTTAACCCAAAACTTGAAAACTTCACAACACAAAACTCAAAATAGAAAATCTCGTGAGCTCCGTTAGCGAAAGAAAGAAAAACACCACTTCAAGGTACTGTAATGAACACATTCTTTATTTATATTGGTGTTAAACCTAATTTATTCCAACTTCTCTATGCTTTATAAACTATTTTACTAGCCATAGATTCATCAAATAAGCAAACAACACACGAAAACAGAATCTGTCAAAAACAGAACAGTCTTTAGTAATCTGTAGCTAACACAAGTTCTGGAACCCCAAAAATTCTAAAATAAATTTCTGGACGTGAGGAATTTATCTATTAATCATCTGCAAAAATAATTAACTAAATATCACTTTCCAAATAAAAATGGCAGAAATTCTCATGAGCGCTAAAGTTTCTGTTTTTTACAGCTAGATCAAAAAGACTTTCCCCAAGTTTTCCCAACGGTTCTACTTGGCACAAACACTAATTAAACACAAAAAACACAACCAAAACATAGGCTACATAAATTATTTATTTCTAAACAGGAGCAAAAATCAAGGAATAAAAATAAAATTGGGTTGCCTCCCAACAAGCGCTATCGTTTAACGCCCCTAGCTAGGCATAATAGCAAGGATAGATCTAGGTATTGCCATCTTTGGTAGGCAATCCATAAGAGGCTATCATAATAGATTCATAAGGTAATTTTATTTTCTTTCTAGGGAAGTGTTCCATGCCTTTCCTTAACGGAAATTGGAATCTAATATCCCTTCCTTCATATCAATAATTGCACCAATCATTCTAAGGAAAGGTCTACCAAGAATAATATGACATGAAGAATTGCAATCTATATCAAGAACAATAAAATCTACGGGCACATAATTCCTATTTGCAAAAATAAGAGCATCATTAATTCTTCCCATAGGTTTCTTAATGGTGGAATCCGCAAGGTGCAAGTGTAAAGAGCAATCATCAAAATCACGGAAACCTAGCAAATCACACAAAGTCTTTGGAATTGTGGAAACACTAGCACCAAAATCACACAAAGCATAGCATTCATGATGTTTAATTTTAATTTTAATAGTAGGTTCCCACTCATCATAAAGTTTTCTAGGGATAGAAACTTCCAACTCAAGTTTTTCTTCATAAGATTGCATCAAAGCATCAATGATATGTTTGGTAAAGGATAAGCATGTGGAGAATTTAGCACGGATTGCAACAAGGAAATACAATCTATCAAAGAGAAATTATCATAATTAAAATCCTTGAAATCCAAGATAGTGGGTTCATTAATATCTAGGGTTTTGATCTCTTCAATCCCACTTTTACCAATTTTTGCATCAAGATCTAAAAGCTCCGAATTTTTGGAACGCCTTCTAGGTAAAGGCGGATCATATTCAGTCCCTTCATTATCAAGATTCATATTGCAAAACAAAGATTTAATAGGGGACACATCAATAACTTTTAGATCTTCATCTTTATTTTCATAGAAACTAGAAGAACATGCTTTCACAAAACAATCTTTCTTAGCACGTATCCTAGTGGTTCTTTCTTGCACTCATCAATGGAAATTCTCATGGCCTTGAGAGACTCATTGATATCATGCTTAGGTGGAATAGATCTAAGTTTCAAAGAATCAACATCAAGAGAAATTCTATCAACGTTCCTAGCCAATTCATCAACTTTAAGCAATTTTTCTTCAAGCAAAGCATTGAAATTCTTTTGCGAATTCATAAACTCCTTAACACTAGTCTCAAATTCAGAGGGAATCTTATTAAAATTTCCATAAGAGTTGTTGTAGGAATTACCATAATTATTAGAGGAATTACTAGGATATGGCCTAGGATTAAAGTTTCCTCTATACGCGTTGTTACCAAAATTATTCCTACCAACAAAATTCACATCCATAGATTCATTATTATTCTCAATCAATGTAGACAAAGGCATATCATTACGATCAGAAGAAACACTTTTATTAGCAAGTAATTTCATAAGTTCATCCATCTTTCCACTCAAAACATCAATTTCTTCTATCGCATGCACTTTCCTATTAGTAGATCTTTCAGTGTGCCATTGAGAATAATTAACCATAATATTATCTAGGAGTTTAGTAGCTTCTCCTAAAGTGATTTCCATAAAAGTGCCTCCCGCGGCCGAATCTAAAATATTTCTAGAAGCAAAATTCAATTCGGCATAAAAAATTTGTATAATCATCCACAAATTCAAACCATGTGTAGGGAAATTACGTATCATTAATTTCATCCTCTCCCAAGCTTGTGCAACATGTTCATGATAAAGTTGCTTAAAATTCATGATATCGTTTCTAAGCGAGATGATCTTAGCGGGAGAAAAATACTTAGAGATAAAATCATCTTTGCACTTATTCCAAGAATCAATACTATTTTTAGGCAAAGACGAAAACCAAGCTTTAGCACGATCTCTAAGCGAAAAAGGAAATAGCTTCAATTTAACAATATCATTGTCCACATCTTTCTTGTTTTGCATATCACACAAATCAACGAAGCTATTTAGATGGGTAGCGGCATCTTCACTAGGAAGGCCGGCGAATTGATCTTTCATGACAAGATTCAACAAAGCATCATTAATTTCACAAGATTCAGTATTGGTAAGAGGAGCAATCGAAGTGCTAAGGAAATCATTGTTGTTGGTATTGGTAAAGTCACACAATTTGGTATTATCTTGAGCCAACGTGACAAGCAAGCAATCCAACACAGAGCAAACAAGAAGCGAGCGAAAAAGAGGCGAATGAAAAAGAGAGAGGGCGAATAAAATAGCAAGGGTGAAGTGGGGGAGAGGAAAACGAGAGGCAAATGGCAAATAATGTAATGCGGGAGATAAGGGTTTGTGATGGGTACTTGGTATGTTGACTTTTGCGTAGACTCCTCGGCAACGGCGCTAGAAATCCTTCTTGCTACCTCTTGAGCACTGCGTTGGTTTTCCCTTGAAGATCAAAGGGTGATGCAGCAAAGTAGCATAAGTATTTCCCTCAGTTTTTGAGAACCAAGGTATCAATCCAGTAGGAGGCCATGCACGAGTCGATCGCACCTACACAAACAAATAAAATCCTCGCAACCAACACAATAAAGGGGTTGTCAATCCCTTCACGGTCACTTACGAAAGTGAGATCTGATAGATGTGATAAGATAATATTTTTGGTATTTTTATGATAAAGATGCAAAGTAAATAAAGTGAAATAAAAAGTGCCAGAAATAGCTTGTTTATGGGAGATTAATATGATGGAAAATAGACCCGGGGGCCATAGGTTTCACTAATGGCTTCTCTCGAGAGCAGAAGTATTGCGGTAGGTAAACAAATTATTGTTGAGCAATTGACAGAATTGAGCATAGTTATGAGAATATCGAGGTATGATCATGTATATAGGCATCACATCCGAGACAAGTAGACCGACTCCTGCCTGCATGTACTACTATTACTCCACACATCGACCGCTATCCAGCATGCATCTAGAGTATTAAGTTCAAAAGAACAGAGTAACGTTTTAAGTAAGATGGCATGATGTAGAGGGATAAACTCATGCAATATGATATAAACCCCATCTTGTTATCCTCGATGGCAACAATACAATACGTGCCTTGCTGCCCCTACTGTCACTGGGAAAGGACACCGCAAGATTGAACCCAAAGCTAAGCACTTCTCCATTGCAAGAAAGATCAATCTAGTAGGCCAAACCAAACTGATAATTCGAAGAGACTTGCAAAGATAACCAATCATACATGAAATAATTCAGAGAAGATTCAAATATTGTTCATAGATAAACTTGATCATAGACGCACAATTCATCGGTCTCAACAAACACACCGCAAAAGAAGATTACATCAAATAGATCTCCACGAGAATCGTGGAGAACTTTGTATTGAGATCCAAAGAGAGAGAAGAAGCCATCTAGCTAATAACTATGGACCAGAAGGTATGAGGTAAACTACTCACACATCATCGGAGAGGCTATGGTGTTGATGTAGAAGCCCTCCGTGATCGATGCCCCCTTTGGCGGAGCTCCGGAAAAGGCCCCAAGATGGGATCTCACAGGTACAGAAGGTTGCGGCGATGGAATTAGGTTTTTGGCTCCGTATCTGGTAGTTTGGGGGTACGTAGGTATATATAGGAGGAAGAAGTACGTCGGTGGGGCAACATGGTCCCAAC
>NC_057803.1:551328246-551338914 GCF_018294505.1 Triticum aestivum | reverse complement strand
GGGGGGGCGGGGGTAGGCGCGCCCCCTACCTCGTGCCTTCCTGGTAGCTTTCTTGACGTAGGGTCCAAGTCCTCTGGATCATGTTCGTTCCAAAAATCACATTCCCAAAGGTTTCATTCCGTTTGGACTCCGTTTGATATTCTTTTTCTGCGAAACTCTGAAATAGGCGAAAAATAGCAATTCTGCGCTGGGCCTCCGGTTAATAGGTTAGTCCCAAAAATAATATAAAAGTGTATAATAAAGCCCAATAATGTCCAAAACAGAATATAATATAGCATGGAACAATAAAAAATGATAGATACGTTGGAGACGTATCAGGGGTCTAGGGCTAAGGGAAAAGCTCTATACAGGTTCCTGAGCGACGTTGTGGTCTTCCTATCGCATGTTTGCGCCGCTTTTCGCCCAAATAAGAAAGATTTCTTTAAAGGAATGGTCTTCGGCCATGTATGCAGAACCGGGCTCGGAAAGAGTCCTCGTGGGTCCAAAGAATGAGTAGGTTTTGATTCACCTGTGGTAAAAAGGAAAGGGTGATTAAAGAAAGGGCAAGGCCGTATAAGGTCGAACCTTTGTATAGACCTGCCCGTATATTGCCTCCGCCAATGCCCAAGGTATTTTGAGTGCATGATTGTGCACGCATGGTACAAATTCCTCTGATGTACGTGGCGGTCGATGGAGGCTAGGCTGCTAATCCAGCCCTGAAGTTGCCGGACTATCGGTGTGTAGAACTGACTGGTCATGCGTGGGGAAGTCCGATGGCCTAATAGCCAAGGGGCTGTGTGGCTTGATAGGGCCGCTTTGTACTTCGGCCGCAATGGCCGCTATATGATCCTTAGTACGAAGGGAGCGCTCCATGTTTCCATTGATTATAATGACGCCACGTGGACCGGGCAGCTTGAGCTTCAAATAGGCATAATGCGGGACCGCATTGAGGCGGGCAAAAGCAGTTCGATCGAGTAGTGCGTGATAGCCGGTGCGGAAGGGGACGATGTTGAAGATCAAGTCTTCGCTTCAGAAGTTGTCCGGGGAGCCAAAGACTATTTCCAGCATGATTGAGCCCGTATAGCGGGCCTCTTTGCTAGGTGTTACTCCTTTGAAGGTAGTTCTAGTGGGTTTGATTCTTGACAGATCAATACCCATTTTGCGGACAGTGTCTTGATAAAGTAGGTTGAGACTGCTGCCGCCATCCATGAAGACTCGTGTAAGATGGAATCCCCTGATGATTGGATCGAGGACCAAAGCTGCCAAACCTCCATGACGGATACTGGTTTGGTGGTCCTTTCGATCTAAGGTGATCGGACAAGCCGACCATGGGTTAAATTTGGGGGCGACCGGCTCCATGGCGTAGACGTCCCGTAGTGCGCGTTTGCGCTCCCTCCTAGGGATATGTGTGACATATATCATATTCACTATTTTTACCTCTCGGGGGGGGGGGGAATTGTTTATGTCCCCCTGTGTTTAGCTGACGAGGCTCTTGGTCATCGTCGTCGCTTGGCGACCCCTTTCCCTTGTGTTCGGCGTTAAGCTTGCTGACCTGTTTGAAGACCCAACAATTTCTGTTGGTATGATTGGTGGGTTTATCGGGGGTACCATGAATCTGGCAAGGCCGATCAAGTATTCTGTCTAGACAGGACGTGCCATCTCTGTTTGCCTTGAATGGCTTTTTCCATTGACCGGGTTTGGAGCCGTTGAATCCGGCGTTAACTGTCGTGTCTTGCGTTCCTTCATTGTTGTTTCGATGCTTATGCTTGTCGCATCGTGGCTTGCCATTGCCATCCCTGGTTTCGGAGGTACCAGGGTCGCTGGTGCTATTGCTTCTACGAGCGAGCCATCTGTCTTCTCCCGTGCAAAAACGGGTCATAAGTGTGGTGAGGGATGCCATGGACTCCGACCTTTCTTGGCCGAGGTGTCGGGCGAGGCACTCGTCTCGGACGCTATGTTTGAAGGCTGCGAGGGCCTCCGCATCCGGACAATCCACAATCTAGTTCTTTTTGATTAGGAACCTTGTCCAAAGCTGTCGGGCCAATTCCCCGGGTTGCTGGATTATGTGGCTAAGGTCATCGACATCTGGGGCCGAACATAGGTACCTTGGAAGTTGTCTCTGAATGCATCCTCCAGGTCTTCCCAGCTACCAATAGAATTTTCTGGTAGACTGTTCAGCCAGTGCCGTGCAGGTCCTTTAAGTTTGAGGGGAAGGTATTTGATGGCATGTAGATCGTCACCGCGAGCCATGTGAATGTGGAGAAGAAAGTCTTCAATCCATACTACCAGATCTGTTGTGTCGTCATATGATTCGATGTTCATGGGTTTGAACCCTTCAGGGAACTCGTGCTCCATTACTTCATTGGTGAAGCATAGGGGGTGTGCGGCGCCTCTGTATCGAGCCATGTCACGACGTAGTTCGGATGGAGTGCGGTTTTCAGCCCGGGGTTGGTTATGTTTATCACACCAGGCTTGATAGCCCTTCTCTCGCGTCGGAGCATGCCCCCGTGATCCGTAGATTAACCTGGTCTGACCTACCCTATTTTCCAGGTCCCGTCGTAGGTCGTATGTGTGTCCCCGAGCTGTTGTTTCTCCGCCTTGACGGCGAGGTGGAGCGGGCTGGTGTTCGGCTTTAGTTACCGCTCTGTCCTGGCCATGTGGTGGTCTATCAGGTTCGTCAGCTGCATTACACATGGGTGGTATGGGCTCCAACGCCTCACCGTCGAATTAGGGTAGCAGCTTACATTTTGGGTAACTCTTTGTTGGGCATTCAAGGCTGTATTGTTCGGCTGCCAGGACGTTAGTCCATCTGTCCTTGAGCAGATCTTGGTCAGCATGAAGCTGTTGCTGTTTCTTTTTAGGCTTCTAGCTGTAGCTATTAGCCGGCGCTTGAAGCGCTCTTGTTCGAGGGGTTCCTCTGGCACGATAAAATCTTCGTTGCCGAGGCTTATGTCCTCTTCGGAGGGTGGCAGATAGTTGCTGTCCTCCGAGTCGTTGTTCCCTATTTGCTCGTAAGGGTCAACTTGCCCGTCCTCCTGATTATCATGTTCGGATGTTGGTTCGATGGGGGCTTCTTGGTCTTCGGTGTTCTCTGGAGTGTCATTGTCTTCGGTGTCGGTATTGCTGTTCTTGTCGCGACGTGATTTAGAGCGGCGCCGCTGACGTCGATGTTTCGGCGGTATCACAGGAGGTTCGTCCTTGACTGGGTTTTTCTCATCTCCGCTGTCACCGTTTTTAGGTGTATCCACCATGTATACGTCATACGAGGAGGTGGCCATCCAACGACCGGTGACCGGCAGGTTTTTGGCATGTTCCTCTCTGGCATCTTCATCTATACCGTCAATGTCTTCGGAGGTGTAATCAAGCATGTCGGTTAGGTCCTCTACAGTGGCTATGAAGTGGGTGGTGGGTGGGACGTAAAATTCCCCGCTCTCAGCCCCTAGTCTGGGCTGGGCGTAGTTCGGATGTTGCCCCTTTGTAATAACGAAGGATCGCATTAAGTCTAGAGCCTTGTTTAAAGGCAAGGTTCGGCCAGGGAGAAGAGAGTTCGTGGAGTACGGCGGGAGGGAAACTCCTTGGGCGAGCTCACACGATGCTGACTCCGAGGGTTCGGAGCCAATGTTCGGAGAAGAGTCCGGCTTTATGATGATTGCCGATGATGCTATTTCCTCCGGCTCTTCCGTACTAGGCTTAATAGTCACAGAGAGTCCGGCGGGCTCGAGAATCCCGTCTCCGGACCTAGTGACACGCTCTGGTTTTAAGGCCAGAGCGGAGGTTGGGGTCGCGAACCCTTGGAAGATCAAGTCTCCTTGGATATCAGCAACATAATCCGGATTTCCAAAACTAATCATGTGACCTGGGGCGTAGCTGTCGATCTGCTCTAGATGGCCAAGTGAGTTGGCCCGAAGTGCGAAGCCGTCGAACACAAAGATCTGGCCGGGGAGAAAGACCTCCCTCAGGGCTGCATTGTTGTATATGATTGATGGAGCCATCGAGCCTTTTGAAAATGACACAGTGGAACTCTCAATGGAAGCACCAATGTCAGTGTCAAAACCGGCAGATCTCGGGTAGGGGGTCCCGAACTGTGCGTCTAAGGATCAATGGTAACAGGGGACAAGGGACACGATGTTTACCCAGGTTCATGCCCTCTTGATGGAGGCAATACCCTATGTTCTACTTGATGACTTTCATGAGTATAGGGGTTACAAGAGTTGATCTACCACGAGATCGTAGTGGCTAAACCCTAATTGTCTAGCATGTATGATTATGATTGTGATCTTCTCTACGGACTAAACCCTCCGGTTTATATAGACACCGGAGGGGGATGGGGATGTACAGAGTCGGTTTATAGAGAAAGGAATATCCATATCCGCACACTAACCTTGCCTTCCATGCCAAGGAGAGTCCCATCCGGACACGACAGAAGGCCTTCTATCTTGTATTTTCACGGCCCATCTGTCCGGCCCACATCACGTAGCCCGGACACCCGAGGACCCCATAATCCAGGACTCCCTCACCCAAGCTTAGTTGGTTGCTCATTCTTGGATAATAGCTTGGGATGCCGGGGCATCCCCAAGCTTAGGCTCTTACATCCTTCCTTCATCCATCGTAAGATAACCCAAAACTTGAAAACTTCAATCACACAAAACTCAACAAAGCCTTCGTGAGATCCGTTAGTATAAGAACAATAAATCACTACTATAAGTGTTGTATCAAACCAATTAATATTTTGTTTTTGTATTATATTTACTATATTCCAACTTTCTATGGCAAAAACTCATCAAAGAAAACCATAGAGCCATCAAAACAAGCACACAACACAAAGAAAACAGAATCTGTCAAAACAGAACAGTCTGTAGCAATCTAACTATTTCAAATACTTATGTAACTCCAAAAACTCAAAAATTAGGACGACCTGAGAAATTTGTATATTGATCAACTGCAAGCAGAATGGGTATTTTATCGCTTTCTGGTAAAAAAATGAAAATTAATTTCGTGAGCGCAAACTTTCTGGGTTTTTTCTGCAAGAGCAAACAACTATTGCCCAAGAAGATCTGAAAGGCTTTGCTTGGCACAAACACTAATTAAAACCTAAAAAACACAATTATAATAGTAGCATAATTGTGCTAACAATCAAAAACAGGAAGCAAAAAGCAAAAATAAATTTTATTCATTGGGTTGCCTCCCAACAAGCGCTATAGTTTTACGCCCTTAGCTAGGCATAAAGCAAGGATCTAAGTTTTGTCATCTTTGGTTCGAGATCCATAAGATGCCCTCATGATTGATTCATAGGGTTACTTAATTATAGTTCTAGGAAAGTGTTCCATACCCTTCCTCAAAGGAAATTGGAACTTAATATTGCCTTCTTTCATATCAATCACGGCACCGATAGTGCGTAAAAACGGTCTACCAAGAATAATTGGACAAGATGGATTGCAATCAATATCAAGAACAATAAAATCTATGGGCACATAATTCCTATTTGCAAGAATAAGAACATCATTAATCCTTCCCATAGTCTTTTTAATAGTAGAATCCACCAAGTGCAAATTCAAGGAACATTTTTCAAGATTTGTAAGACCAAGTACATCACATAAAGATTTTGGAATTGTGGAAACACTAGCACCCAAATCACACAAAGCAAAACACTCATAATTTTTAATCTTGACTTTGATAGTAGGTTCCCACTCATCATACAATTTTCTAGGAATTGAAACTTCTAATTCCAATTTTTCTTCAAAAGCTTTCATCATAGCATTAACAATATGTTTAGTAAAAGCTTTATTTTGTTCATAAGCATGGGGTGAATTTATCATGGATTACCACAAAGAAATACAATCAATGAAAGAGCAACTATCATAATTAAAGTCTTTGTAATCCAAAATAGTGGGTGCATCACTAGCTAAAGTTTTGACCTCTCCAAACCCACTTTCATCAATTTTCTCAACAAGATTATCACCCTCGGAAATATTAGGACGCCTTCTACCTAAAGTTGACTCTTCTCCAGTCCCTTTTTCATCATTATTAACTTTACTAAACAAGGAGTCAATAGAAGAAACACCAATCATTTTAAGATCTTCCTCACTTTTATCCTCTAATGAGATTGGCTTAGCGGCCATTTAATTCACTAAGGTAGCTTGTGCATCGGATAGTTTTACTTACAAACTTTCGGCAAAAGCATACTTAGATTGGAGATTGAAAACTTCTCTACTAATATCATCAAGTTGTTTTGTAATAGCATCTAGCACAACGGAGTGCTCCTTAAGTTCTTCAGTAAAATACTTATTATGCTCAAATTGTGTAGTCATATATTCCTTAGTATTTTTCTCAATTTCAAGCAAAATATTTGGGTAAGGAACATCATAATATTTTCTTTGAGACATCATGACTATGCAAACAAGAACGCACACAAAATAGATCCGGCAAGAATACGGCGAACAAAAAAAGAGAGGCGAATAAAATGAAAAATATTTGTGAAGTGGGGGAGAGGAAAATGAGAGGCAAATGGAAAATAATGTAAATTGCGAGGAGATGATATCTGTGATTAGGATCCTGGTTATGATGAGGATCCTTCTCGGCAACGGCGCCAGAAATTCTCCTTGATGGCAGCTGGAACTACGTCGGTATTTCCCCGGAGAGGGAGGGATGATGTAGCACAACGACGGTAGAGTATTTCCCTCAGTTATGAAACCAAGGCATCGAACCAGTAGGAGAACCAAGCAACACAACGTAAGCAACACCTGCACACAAATAACAACACCTCGCAACCCGACGTGTTAAAGGGGTTGTCAATCCCTTTCGGGTAACGACGCTAGAAATTGGCAAGTTGATAGGAGAAAGGTTGTAATAGATTGGATAAATAGATCACAAATAAAATAAAGTGTAGCAAAGTATTTTTGGATTTTTGGTTTAATAGATCTGAAAATAAAAGTAAGGAAAAAGTAGATCGCAAAGGCAAATATATGAGAAATAAGACCCGGGGGCCGTAGGTTTCACTAGTGCGGCTTCTCTCGAGAAAAATAGCAAACAGTGGATAAACAAGTTACTGTTGGGAAATTGATAGAACATCAAATAATTGTGACAATATCCAGGCAATGATCATTACATAGGCATCACGTCCAAGATTAGTAGACCGACTTGTTGGGGATATAGCTATGACCCGCCCAGGAGGGGCCGGGCCAGTCCCAATGACGGGTCACAAAGGAAGCCCAGAAAATAGTCAAGGTGATAGTTTATTAAGGCTTATAGAAGGCCTAAGCCCAGAGGCGGCTTAAGGCCCAATATTGTAAATCGCCGTATGTAAGGAAAGACTTGTAAGAAAAGGCATGTAAAAGAAGTCACCGAGCCGGACCCGTTCTATGAGCAGGCGGGACTCTGTAGGCCGCTAGGCATCAACCCGTGTATATAAGGGGACGACCCGGTGGCGGCTTAGGGCAAGAAACAAGAGATCGATAACCAAGCCGGTGGATTAGCCTCTTGGTGATCGAAACCCTAACAATTCCAACACAACTAGACGTAGGCTTTTACCTTCATCGTAAGGGGCCGAACTAGTATAAAACCTCTCGTGTCCTTTGTCCCAATTAACCCCTTTAAGCTTCCTAGTTGCGATGGCCCTGTGACTAAGTCATTTTGCTAGGACATCTGCCGTGACAATTCCACGATAGTTGGCGCCCACCGTGGGGCCAGCGCACGGTGGATTTGAGTTCTTGAAGGGCAGATTCGAAGGGCTTAAGGGATACGTTGTGGGCCGGATGACCAAGAGTCATCGCGGCAAGCTCTACATCAATGACGAAGGCTGGGGCCCCGAGGCCGGCTCAATTGAGTACGGGTACCGGGTCCCCTTCGGCGGGATTCATGTCTTCATCGGCCGGATCGGCGAATCAGGCCCTGAGTCGGACATCTGCACCAACATCATCGAGATGGCCCAGCGCGCGAGACCCGCCCGGGCCCGACCCGCTGTAAAACGTGCTTTTGTGGGTTGCATCCATGGAGGTGAATACTCGGAAGAATTAGTGGATGGCGGTGAGACGACCATCTGTTTTGACGTTGCATCATCAACAGGCGAGACAGACTCGTTGTATCAGCTGCAGGATGTCATGCTTGGGGTGGTTCCAATGGCAGCAGTATTCCGGACCCCTTTGAGCCGCCGAATCGAGCTGGAGTCTTCATGGCAGGCACCCAGCCCGGGCAGAACTCCATGGCTGCGGCAGCAACGACCACCGGATCGGCGGCGGCCGGGTCAGGAGACCCCGCGCGCTCCCCGGCTTAGATACTAATGGACCTCACGGATAAGCTAACGACCCTATTGACTGCCATGGTAGAACCGGCGGACAAGGTTCAGCATGCTGAGGAGGTGGCATGGGTGCGTGAAGAGATGGCATAGGCCAAGGAAAACTTAGCAGCTGAAGAGGTCAGGATGGCTGCGGAGCGGGCAGCTTTGGACGCTCGTGCTCAGCAGCTTCAAGTGAAGACTTTCCAGCTCTCGGTGGATCTGAACGTGTCAAATGAGGTCATGAGGAGGAGGCTTCAGAAAACTCAATCACGTCTACCTCTGACACTCGATCCTTGGAACCTTTTCCATACACCTGGGGCCGGTCCAAGTAACCCGCTGGAAGCAAATCGGATCACGACACCCGAAGCACCGATTCAGCCGCGGGCCATGGAGCCACCTCGCATGTATACCGCTCCGCCTCATTATGCTCCAACACCACCGGGTCACTTCTCCAATCCTTTGGAAAACCTCATTGCTGCGTTGGCTCGTTTGGCGGCTCTCCCGATGGAAGGCGATTCTCCGACAGCAGTCGAAACACGAAGGGTAAGGGAGCTTCTTCAGACAGCTCTAGCACAGCATGATGCATACTCTTACAGTCGAGACAGAATCCATTCAACCCCTCGCCCGAGCCGGAGCCCGAGCTATAGCAAGCATATGGACTCAGCTGATATGTCAAGCAACGCTCAGTGCCGCAACCAACCACGCAGGCATGAGCCAGTGCAGGCGGGAGCCCTTAACTTAGCGGATCAGGAGAGGATCCGACAAGAGGCTGAGCGGGTGGTTCAATTGGCGGCTGAGCAGGCAGCTCGTCAAACTTTTCTGGTTTATCCAGCAACATCTGTTGAGGCAGGAGTAGCCACAAGGACCGGAGGCGTTCCTTGCTTGGTGCCGGCTATACATAATGAGCGCTTACCTAAAGACTTCAAGGGGCCTCGTAAGGTGCCTAACTACACTGCCAATTTGCAGCCTGGGGCATGGATTGAGAGTTACGAGATGGAACTAGAGCTTTTGGAGGTCAGCGATGCAACAATGGCTAAGTACTTCACCATGATGTTAGATGGAACAGCTCGCACTTGGTTGAAAGGGTTACCGCCCAATTCCATCGGCTCATGGGCAGAGTTGAAGGCCCGGTTCATTCAAAACTTCAAAGACACATGTAAGCAACCTATGTCAATAGTGGACCTGGCTAACTATAAGCAAGAGGAAGGAGAGTCCACAACCTATTGGGTGCGCCGGGGCAAGGAGATAATACATTCATCTGATAAGATGGATGCTGGTTCGACAGTCTTAATGTTGGAGAAAAATTGCCATTTTGAACCTTTGAAGCAGAAGCTAGGGCGGCTCAAGCATGACTGCAATGACATGGGCCAGTTGATGGCGGCTCTGGTTAAATATGCTAATGTAACACCCTCGATGCGACTATATCTCCCACGTGTCGAGGCACGACTTAGAGGCATAATTGCATTGAAGGCATATGTCGCAAGTTAGGCAATCTTCACAACATCCCATGTAATATAGATAATAAAAGGGGAGATAACATAGTTGGCTTACACTCGCCACGTCAATCAAGTACATAAGTAACATAACATCATCCAAACACTCATGGCCCGACTACGGCGCCAAAATAAAACATAACCCAACATGCGAGACGGTCCCGATCACCCCCAACTGGGCACCACTACTGATCATTAGGAAAGGAAACATAGTAACGTTGAGAGTCCTCGTCGAACTCCCACTTGAGCTCAAACGCATCACCAGGAGCGGAATCATCAGGCCCTGCATCTGGTGTAATAGTAATCTGTGAGCCACAGGGACTCAGCAATCTCGCACCCTCACGATCAAGACTATTTAAGCTTAATAGGTATGGCAAGGTAAAAATAAGTGGAGCTGCAGCAAGCGACTAGCATATATGGTGGCTAACTTATTCGCAAAAGAGAGCGAGAAGAGGAGGCAAAGCGCGAGCGACAAACTAGAGAACAACCTGCACAAACATTACTCCAACACCGTGTCCACTTCCCGGACTCCGCCGAGAAAAGGCCATCACGGTAACACACTCAGTTGATTCATTTTAATTAAATTAAGGTTCAAGTTATCTACAACCGGACATTAACAAATTCCCATCTGCCCATAACCGTGGGCATGGCTTTCGAAAGTTCAAATCCCTATAGGGGAGTCCCAACTTAGCCCATGACAAGCTCTCACGGTCAACGAAGGAATAGACCTCCTCCCGAGACGTTCCGATCAGACTCGGTACCTCGGTTCTTCAAGACACTTCGACAGGTTAAAACAAGACCAACAACACCGCCCGAATGTGCCGACAAATCTCGATAGGAGCTGCACATATCTCGTTCTCAGGGCACACTCAGATAGGTCAAGCTACGAGTAAAACCAACCCTCGAGTTTCCCCGAGGTGGCCC
>NC_057803.1:551325528-551327856 GCF_018294505.1 Triticum aestivum | reverse complement strand
CCCAAGGGAAAAATAGGCTAGGTGGCAAATGGTAAAACCAAGGTTGGGCATTGCTGGAAAAGCTTTAATCAAGGCGAACTATCAAGGGGTTCCCATTATAACCCAACCGCGTAAGGGACGCAAAATCCGGGAACATAACACCAATATGACGGAAACTAGGGCGGCAAGAGTGGAACAAAACACTAGGCGAGAGGCCGAGCCTTCCACCCTTTACCAAGTATATAGATGCATTAAGATAACAAGATAATATAATGATATCCCAACAAGTAAATAAATGTACCAACAAGGAACGGTCTCCAATCTTCACCTGCAAGTAGCAACGCTATAAGAGAGGCTGAGCAAAGCGGTAACATAGCCAATCAATGGTTTGCTAGGACATGGTGGGTTAGAGGTTTTGACATGGCAATTTGGGAGGCTTGAAAGCAAGTGGTAGGCATCGTAGCATTGGCATAGAAAAAGAGCGAGCAATCTAGCAAAGCAAAGATAGTAGTGATTTCGAGGGTATGATCATCTTGCCTGCACAGTTATCAGAGTTGACTGGATCCTCGAAAGCAAACTCAACGGGCTCCTCATTAGCGAACTCGTCTCCTGGCTCTACCCATACAAGACAAAAAAGCAACAAGGACACAATCAACCACGTGCAAGGATCAAACAAGATGATGCAAGGATGGTATGCTATGCGGGATGCATATGCAAGAGGTGACAAGGAATGCATGAACCTGGCCTCAACTTGGGAATCCAAGTGAGCCACTGGAAAGATGAGATGAAATCGCTTGAAAATGATATAAAGAACGCCGGAATCGGAGTTACGGTTTGGAAATGGCAAGCGATTCAAATATGACACCGGTCTGCGATTTACAGCAAGTAGCCATATAAATGCAACAAGATGAATATGCCACAGCACTCAAACATGGCAACAAAATACGTGGCAGGGATGAATTCATGTTGCTTAACAAAAGTCTCGCACTGAGCTTTGGCCAATTCATCCATTAACAGGTTCAAACAAGCATGGCAAAACTGCATATGGCAAACAGATTTCAGACTTAGTGAAATTAACACTTGTCTGGAATCTCAGATCAGATAGCACTCTTCGGAGCAACAAAATTACATGCTACAGGACCTGAACATGGCAAAGTAAAGCATGGCATGGAGCTACTCAAAGAGCTTAACAAAAGTCCCTTAGTGACCTTGAGCCAAAAGGGATCAGAAAATACAATTGCAAGCATGTGAACATGGCAAAAACATAATCAAATCACAGACTTAGTGAAAACTGGCACATGCTGAAAACATATATCAAGTAGGCATGTTTTCAAGCTCGATGCACTCACTACAGAGCAAGTCATGACAAACTAAGCATACACCCATCAAGAATACACAAAATGCAAGCAAGAAATGGCAAGAACAATAGCATAGCATGCACGGGTCAACTACAACATCATCGGCAAAATCGCTAACAAGTAGACAATCTGCCCAGATTCACAAAGTAGCAAAAGTAGAGCTCGGTTGACTCAAGCTAGGGTGCTCCATAATTGCAAACAAAGACATGGATGGATAGAGCACTACAATATTAACAAAACATCCTTACTGACCATCCTCAAAAGAGGCACGGATCACTAGGAAACAACATGAACATATGGCAACATGAGATAAACAGCTCAAGGACTTAGTGGAATTGCTAAGTCCGTGAAATCAGAATTAACAAGTGCCTTGCAAGCTTGTGCTAGTCACCACACACATCACAAAAATACATGGGTTGCACCTCTGGAAATATGGCAAAACCCTTAACAAAACATATGTAGAACTCATAGGCATATCATGCACACAATAATCATGACAAAAATGACAAATATCTAAATGGAGCAGCAGATCTGACAATTATCTCAAGTAGACCTCTTCTAACAGCATTTAGGGCATCAATATGAACTCAAATGAAAATAATGCAATGGAATGAAATGATGTACTCTCTAAGATGAACATTTTGATATGCTACACGCCCAAAACGGAGCTACGGATGCAGAGTTATGATGCGATGAAGAAGGGCAAATGTTATGAAGAAAAATGACTTAGAGAAGAAAACAACCCCTCCGCGGAAAAAGTCAACTCCGGCGGGTCGAGGCTGGATCCGTCGTCTCCGGCAACGGCGAGGCCCGAACGCGGCGGGGAAGGCCGGGGAGCGACCGGACTCTGGCGGGGGCGGCCGGATCTGGCTCCGGGAGGCGTGGCGGAGGCGGAGGCAGCCGGATCTGAGGCGGCGGTGGCGCGGTAGGACGGCGGTGACCGAAGCGAGGCGGCGGCGTCCTGCGGGTCGACGGCGACCAGCGCGGCGGC
>NC_057803.1:551306171-551325029 GCF_018294505.1 Triticum aestivum | reverse complement strand
CCCGAGCGGGCCTGGCGGCGCGGGGCGATGATGTGGTCATGGGGGCGCCACGTGGCAGCTCCCGGTTGGGGCGGCGGCGATGTCCGGCCCGGACGGACGTGTCCGGCCGGCGCGGAGACGATTTTTAGGGTTTTGGACGAGGGGGATCCGGATTTTCGAGGAGGACCTATTTATAGGCATAGAGGGAGCTAGGAGAGTCCAAATGAGGTGCGGTTTTCGGCCACGCGATCGTGGTCGAACACTCTAGATGATGGAGAGGGTTTTGGTGAGTTTTGGGCCAACTTGGAGGGGTGTTGGGATGCAACACACACGAGGCCTTTTCGGTCCCTCGGTTAACCGTTGGAGTATCAAACAAAGTCCAAATGATACGAAACTTGACAGGCGGTCTACCGGTAGTAAACCAAGGCCACTTGGCAAGTCTCGGTCCAATCCGGAAATTTTTAAACCCCACACACGAAAGAAAGGTAGAAATGACCACCGGAGGAGAACGAAGCGCCGGAATGCAAAACGGACAACGGGGAAAATGCTCGAATGTATGAGATGAACACGTATGCAAATGCAATGCACATGATGACATGATATGAGATGCATGATAATGATAACAACACACGGAGACAAAAATCCAAACCCGAGAAAATAAAATAACTTAAACGCTGGAAATGGCAAGAGTTGGAGTACAAATTGGGAAAGTTACATCCGGGGTGTTACAACACTCCACCACTACGAAAGGATCTCGTCCCGAGATCTAGGACTGAAAGAACACCGGGTACTCAGAACGGAGGTGATCCTCGCATTCCCAGGTAGCTTAACGGTCGGAATGGTGTGACCACTTGACTTTGAGAAATTTGATTGACTTGTTGCGAGTCCTGCGTTCAGTCTCTTCAAGAATAGCAACTGGGTGTTCACGATAAGAGAGATCTTCTTGGAGCTCAATGTCCTCGAAGTTGACGGTGCGGTCAGGAGTCTTGAAGCACTTTCGAAGCTGAGAGACATGGAACACATCATGAACATTTGCAAAGTTTGAAGGAAGCTCGAGTTGATAGGCGAGGTCACCTCTCTTGCTGACAATCTTGAAAGGTCCCACGTATTTGGGGGCAAGCTTCCCTTTGATACCAAAGCGACGAGTACCTTTCATAGGAGAGACGCGGAGGTAAACATGATCTCCGATCTCGAAAGCCAAATCACGGTGCTTACTATCATAGTAGCTCTTCTGACGGGATTGGGCTGCTTTGAGGTTATCTCGAATGACTTTGCACATTTCCTCTACCTCTGTGATTAAGTCATTACCCAAAAGCTGACGTTCACCGGTTTCAGACCAGTTGAGAGGGGTACGACACTTCCTGCCATACAGAATTTCAAATGGGGCCTTGCCCGAACTTGCTTGAAAACTGTTGTTGTAGGAGAATTCATCATAAGGAAGACAATCCTCCCACTTCATGCCGAAGGAGATCACACAAGCCCTGAGCATATCTTCAAGAATCTGGTTGACACGCTCGACTTGACCGCTAGTTTGAGGATGGAAAGCTTTGCTGAAGCGGATGTTGGTGCCCATGGCCTTCTGAAAAGAATCCCAAAACTTGGAGGTAAAGATGCTACCACGGTCTGAAGAGATCACTTGTGGAATACAGTGCAGAGAGACAATTCGAGAGGTATAGAGTTCCACCAATTGAGCTGCAGTGATCGACTCTTTGATAGGCAGAAAGTGAGCCACTTTAGTGAGTTTGTCGATGACAACGAATGCATCATTGCCACGCTTGGACTTTGGAAACCCAGTCACGAAGTCCATTTCAATGTGGTCAAACTTCCATTCTGGAATGGCAAGAGGTTGGAGGAGACCAGCTGGCCTTTGGTGTTCTGCCTTCACTCTTCTGCATACATCACATTCATTCATGAACCGAGCAATCTCTCGCTTCATTCGAGTCCACCAATAAGCCTGCTTAAGGTCCTGATACATCTTCGTACTCCCAGGGTGGATGGAGAGGAGAGAATTGTGAGCCTCGTTCATGATCACTTTACGAAGTTCACCTTTGGGTACCACAATACGACCCTCGAAGAAGAGAGTATCCTTGTCGTCAAGGCAGTAGCACTTGTACTTGGGTTGACTCTTGGTAATCCCAATCTTCACCTTTTTCACCATAGCATCAAGAAGCTGGGCTTGGCGAATCTGGTCTTCCAAGGTAGGAGAGACTTGAAGGTTGGCGAGGAAACCTTGAGGAACAACTTGCAGATTAAGTTTGCGGAAAGCTTCACAAAGCTCGGGTTGATAAGGCTTGAGAATCAGACTGTTGCAGTAAGCTTTCCTGCTCAATGCGTCAGCAATCACATTGGCCTTGCCTGGAGTATACTCAATACTCAGATTATACTCTTGAATCATTTCGACCCATCGAGTTTGCCTGAGGTTGAGATTAGGCTGAGTGAAGATGTACTTGAGACTCTTGTGATCAGTGAAAATGTCCACTTTTCTTCCCAATAAGAGATGTCTCCAAGTCAAAAGAGCATGCACAACTGCCGCCAACTCGAGATCATGAGTGGGGTAGTTCTTCTCATTAGGCTTCAACTGGCAAGAGGTATAAGCAACAACTTTCTTCTCTTGCATCAATACTGCGCCAAGACCTTGGAGAGAGGCATCACAAAAGACCTCGTACGGCTTGGATTCATCAGGCGGAGTCAGAACTGGAGCAGTGATCAATTTCTCTTTCAAAGTGTTGAAAGCAATGTCACACTCCGGAGACCAAACGTACTTGACGTGCTTCTGGAGAAGATTAGAGAGAGGCTTGGCGATCTTAGAAAAGTTTTCAATGAATCTTCGGCAATAGCTTGCGAGACCGAGGAAGCTACGGAGTTGCTTCACGTTCTGAGGAGGTTCCCAATTCACAATTGCAGACACCTTCTCAGGATTCACGGCAATGCCCTTGGCAGAGATGATATGACGAAGATAAAGAACCTCATCGAGCCAAAATTCGCACTTGGAGAACTTGGCGTAGAACTTGTGTTCCCTCAGCTTATCAAGAACCAAACGCAAGTGCTTGGCATGATCTTCCTTGTTCTTCGAGAAAACTAGAATGTCGTCGAGATAGACCAAAACGAAGTCATTGGTGTAGGCGTTGAAGATGAAATTCATCATGCGAGAGAATGTCGGAGGAGCGTTGACGAGGCCAAAAGACATGACAGTGTATTTGTATGAACCATAGCTTGTCCTGAAAGCCGTCTTGGGAATATCTTGCTCACGGATTCGAATCTGATGATAAGCCATACGAAGCTCAAGCTTGGAGAATACTCGAGCACCTTTGAGTTGTTCGAACAGCTCATTGATGTTGGGAAGTGGGTATTTGTTCTTGATGGTCTTCTTGTTCAATGGACGGTAATCAACACAAAGTCGGTCCGTTCCATCCTTCTTCTTCACAAAAAGAACACCACAACCCCACGGAGAAGAACTAGGCCGGATGAGACCCATTTTCTCTTGAATATCGAGTTGCTTCTTCAGCTCCTTCAACTCTTCAGGTCCGAGCTTGTAAGGACGCTTGCACATAGGTTCCGTGCCAGGCTCAAGATCAATAACGAATTCAACTGGCCGGTGCGGAGGCATTCCTGGAAGCTCTTCTGGAAAGACGTCTTGATACTCGCAAACGACTGGAATTTGCGAGATGGCATCCAATTCACCCTTCTCATTGAGAGAATACAGACGGATGGTATCATCACGAGCGGCAAAGACAATTACAGCCTCAAACGAATGAGTCAATTGAATCTGCCTGGCTGCACAATCAAGTTGAGCCTTGTGCTTAGAAAGCCAATCCATACCGAGAATAAGATCAATATCCGAGTTGCCAAGAACCATTGGGGAAGAAAGAAACTTGTAGTCGCCCAAGGTGATAGTAACATCTGGCACCTCCAGACTTGCACTCAAACGTTTGCCAGGAGAAACGATATCCATTTGTTTACCCAAATGAGACGAAACGAACTCATGCTTGGTAAAAAATGGCTTTGACATGAAACAATGCGATGCACCAGTGTCAAAAAGAACTCTTGCGGGAATATCGTTAACAGGAAGGTTACCCATAATGACATCTGACGAATCCTCTGCCTGAGCTACGTTCATCAAGTTGACCTTGGCGTGCTTGGGGTTATGCTTGACCATAGCTGTACTTGCCGATCTGACAGGAGGAGGAGGAGGAAGACGCCTCTGGTTGAAACACTTGTTGGCATAGTGACCCTTCTGTTGGCACTTGTTGCACGTGACCTCTGAAAGCGGACGGTGATACGGAGCACTCGATCTTGGAGCTTGAGACGAAGTCTTGTTCTGAAAGCCTGGGTTGGGTGGGTGGGAAGATCCACTGCCACCTTTGCTCTTCTGCTGATACGGCTGACGGAACGGAGGAGGAGGAAGCCAATACTTCTGCTGCTTGGCCACTTGAGTAGAGGAACAAGGAGTAACATCTCTGACTCGCTTCTTGGAAGCATCACACCTCAATTAAGCAGCCTCTTGCTTCAATGCCATGTTGTAGAACTCATCGTATCTCAAGGGCTCAAAGAGGACAAGAGCTAGCTGAATTTCTTCTCTAAGACCACCCCTGAACTGGTATATCATGCTCTTCTCATTAGGGATGTCCTGCTTGGCAAAGCGAGCGAGCTTCTGGAACAACTTGTTGTAGTCATAGACAGACAAAGAGCCTTGCTTCAGGTTGCGGAATTCCTCACGCTTGCTTTCAACCACGCTCCGAGGAATATGATGAGCTCGGAAATCTTGACGGAATTCATCCCAAGTGATAACACGTCCAACTCTAGAATCCTTGTATTGTTGGAACCATTCTGCAGCTTGATCTTTGAGTTGGAAGGAAGCGAACTTGACAAAGTCCTCAGGCCTGACGTTACTGCACTCGAAATGCTTGCACAGATCCACTAGCCAATCGTCAGCATCGGTTGCCTCAACACAATTGCTGAAAGTCTTTGGCCCATTAGCAAGGAACTGGTTGAGTGAAGCAAAGTGATTCTGATTGTTGCCTTGGTTCCCTTGGTTGCCTTAATTGCGCTCTTGGAGAATTTGCATGATCAACTGAGTGTTTGCATTGGTTGCGACCATCACAGCTTGCCATGCCTCCAGAGGAGGTGGAGGTGGTGGCGGATCAGGATTCAGAGTCGTGCGCGTTGGAGGGGCCATCCTGAAGAGGTTGAGATCCATTAGCACATTGATAGACAAATATTGAAGCTGAATCCAACGGAATGAAAATTGCAACATATAGTCTTCACATCCGAACAAAATGAATGAATGCATTCCTCTTGAAATGGTCACATATCCATAAATTGAGAAGCCACGTAGAATTTAGGTAGAGAAATAAATCAACAAGGTACGGATCAAGAATGAATAATCGATAAGAAATCCCAATCTCAAACCAATATCCGTGGAAGAAGAACTAGACCTACAAGAATTCCCACCTATGAAACTCCCGAACCTTTCCGGTTATGCAATCGGGTGTTGGGGATACAGGGGAAGCATAATATCTCACCCAAATCTAGCAAATCCTACATCCAGCTGTATCCATCCTTCAACACATAACCAAGAAAAACTTCGGAAACCATCTACCTCAACCTTCGAAAAGCATCCGTTATACAAGTTATGGCGATACTCCCGAACTCCCGCCCCAGTACTGGGTGGCGTCGAGGTTATCTCACCAACGAACTGCATAAAAGAGATTTTCGATGTCGGCGTACTAAACTCAGGTATTCCAGAACTGCAACGATAAAATTATGATGACAAAACCTCAGAGCTCAACTCCCCGGGACACTTCCACAAAACCCCTGACAGGAGGCACCAAGACAATGTTCTCATCATAAAAACCATCAGAACGATTCCAAGATACCCGCATGATCCTAAATTTTTTAGTGAAATTTGAGAAGAGAAGAGTCAAAACTCTACATCGGGATGCCTTACCAGAGCGATGAGGAGACTGGGAAGTAAAAAGAATTCCTAAACTCTCCGATATATAATTCCTAAATGACTCAAAACATTTTTCTAGACACAACTCGGCTGCTAAAAACGATCAAGCAATGGGGCTCCTAAGGTCGGGGAAGGCTCTGATACCAACTTGTAACACCCTCGATGCGACTATATCTCCCACGTGTCGAGTCACGACTTAGAGGCATAATCGCATTGAAGGCATATGTCGCAAGTTAGGCAATCTTCACAACATCCCATGTAATATAGATAATAAAAGGGGAGATAACATAGTTGGCTTACACTCGCCACGTCAATCAAGTACATAAATAACATAACATCATCCAAACAATCATGGCCCGACTACGGCGCCGAAATAAAAGATAACCCAACATGCGACACGGTCCCGATCACCCCCAACTGGGCACCACTACTGATCATCAGGAAAGGAAACATAGTAACATTGAGAGTCCTCGTTGAACTCCCACTTGAGCTCAAACGCATCACCTGGAGCGGAATCATCAGGCCCTGCATCTGGTGTAATAGTAACCTGTGAGGCACAGGGACTCAGCAATCTCGCACCCTCGCGATCAAGACTATTTAAGCTTAATAGGTATGGCAAGGTAAAAATAAGTGGAGCTGCAGCAAGTGACTAGCATATATGGTGGCTAACTTATTCGCAAAAGAGAGCGAGAAGAGGAGGCAAAGCGCGAGCGAGAAACTAGAGAACAACCTGCGCAAACATTACTCCAACACCGTGTCCACTTCCCGGACTCCGCCGAGAAAAGGCCATCACGGTAACACACTCAGTTGATTCATTTTAATTAAATTAAGGTTCAAGTTATCTACAACTGAACATTAACAAATTCCCATCTGCCGATAACCGCGGCACGGCTTTCGAAAGTTCAAATCCCTGCAGGGGAGTCCCAACTTAGCCCATGAGAAGCTCTCACGGTCAACGAAGGAATATACCTCCTCCCGAGACGTTCCGATCAGACTCGGTACCTCGGTTCTTCAAGACACTTCGACAGGTTAAAACAAGACCAGCAACACCACCCGAATGTGCCGACAAATCCCGATAGGAGCTGCACATATCTCGTTCTCGGGGCACACTCAGATAGGTCAAGCTACGAGTAAAACCAACCCTCGAGTTTCCCCGAGGTGGCCCCGCAGGCTGCCTGGTTCGGACCAACACTCAGAGGAGCACTGGCCCGGGGGGGTTTAAAATAAGATGACCCTCGGGCTCCAGAAACCCAAGGGAAAAAGAGGCTAGGTGGAAAATGGTAAAACCAAGGTTGGGCATTGCTGGAAAAGCTTTAATCAAGGCGAACTATCAAGGGGTTCCCATTATAACCCAACCGCGTAAGGGACGCAAAATCCGGGAACATAACACCGATATGAGGGAAACTAGGCGGCAAGAGTGGAACAAAACACTAGGCGAGAGGCCGAGCCTTCCACCCTTTACCAAGTATATAGATTCATTAAGATAACAAGATAATATAATGATACCCCAACAAGTAAATAAATGTACCAACAAGGAACGGTCTCCAAGCTTCACCTGCAACTAGCAACGCTATAAGAGGGACTGAGCAATGCGGCAACATAGCCAATCAACGGTTTGCTAGGACATGGTGGGTTAGAGGTTTTGACATGGCAATTTGGGAGGCTTAAAAGCAAGCAGTAGGCATCGTAGCATTGGCATAGCAAAAGAGCAAGCAATCTAGCAAAACAAAGATAGTAGTGATTTCGAGGGTATGATCATCTTGCCTGCACAGTTGTCAGAGTTGACTGGATCATCAAACTCAATGGGCTCCTTGTTAGCGAACTCGTCTCCCGGCTCTTCCCAAACAAGACAAACAAGCAACAAGGACACAATCAACCACGTGCAAGGATCAAACAAGATGATGCAAGGATGGTATGCTATGCGGGATGCGATGCGGGATGCATATGCAAGATGTGACAAGGAATGCATGAACCTGGCCTCAACTTGGGAATCCAAGTGAGCCACTGGAAAAGATGAGATGAAATCGCTTGAAAACAATATAAAGAACGCCGGAATCGGAGTTACGGTTTGGAAATGGCAAGCGATTCAAATATGACACCGGTCTGCGATTTACAGCAAGTAGCCATATAAATGCAACAAGATGAACATGCTACAGCACTCAAACATGGCAACAAAATACGTGGCAGGGATGCATTCATGATGCTTAACAAAAGTCTAGCACTGAGCTACAGCCAATTCATCCATTCACAGGTTCAAACAAGCATGGCAAATATGCATATGGCAAACAGATTTCAGACTTAGTGAAATTAACACTTGTCTGGAATCTCAGATCAGATAGCACTCTTCGGAGCAACAAAATTACATGCTACAGGACCTGAACATGGCAAAGTAAAGCATGGCATGGAGCTACTCAAAGAGCTTAACAAAAGTCCCTTAGTGACCTTGAGCCAAAAGGGATCAGAAAATACAATTGCAAGCATGTGAACATGGCAAAAACATAATCAGATCACAGACTTAGTGAAAACTGGCACATGCTGAAAACAGATATCAAGTAGGCATGTTTTCGAGCTCGATGCACTCACTACAGAGCAAGTCATGACAAACTAAGCATACACCCATCAAGAATACACAAAATGCAAGCTAGACATGGCAAGAACAATAGCATAGCATGCACGGGTCAACTACAACATCATCGGCAAAATCGCTAACAAGTAGACAATCTGCCCAGATTCACAAAGTAGCAAAAGTAGAGCTCGGTTGACTCAAGCTAGGGTGCTCAATAATTGCAAACAAAGACATGGATGGATAGAACACTACAATATTAACAAAACATCCTTACTGACCATCCTCAAAAGAGGCACGGATCACTAGGAAACAACATGAACATATGGCAACATGAGATAAACAGCTCAAGGACTTTGTGGAATTGCTAAGTCCCTGAAATCAGAATTACCAAGTGCCTCACTTTGCAAGCTTGTGCTAGTCACCACACACATCACAAAAATACATGGGTTGCACCTCTGGAAATATGGCAAAACCCTTAACAAAACATATGTAGAACTCATGGGCATATCATGCACACAATTATCATGGCAAAATGACAAATATCTAAATGGAGCAGCAGATATGACAATTATCTCAAGTAGCCCTCTTCTAACAGCATTTCGGGCATCAAGATGAACTCAAATGAAAATGATGCAGTGGAATTAAATGATGTACTCTCTAAGATGAACATTTTGATATGCTACACGCCCAAAACGGAGCTACAGATGCGGAGTTATGATGCGATGAAGAAGGGCAAATGTTATGAAGAAAAATGACTTAGAGAAGAAAACAACCCCTCCGCGGAAAAAGTCAACTTCGGCGGGTCGAGGCTGGATCCGTCGTCTCCGGTGACGGCGAGGCCTGAACGCGGCGGGGAAGGCCGGGGAGCGGTCGGACTCCGGCAGGGGCGGCCGGATCTGGCTCCGGGAGGCGTGGCGGAGGCGGAGGCAGCTGGATCTGAGGCGGCGGTGGCGCGGTAGGACGACAGCGACCGGAGCGAGGTGGCGGTGTCCTGTGGGTCGACGGCGACCAGCGCGGCGGCAGGGCGGCACCAGCGAAGGTGGCGGTGCGGCGCTGGACGGCAGACGGCGAAACGGCTTCGGGCCGCGGGGGCCGGGGACGGGCCCGAGCGGGCCTGGCGGCGCGGGGCGATGATGTGGTCACAGGGGCGCCACGTGGTAGCTCCCGGTTGGGGCGGCGGCGATGTCCGGCCCGGACGGACGTGTCCGGCCGGCGCGGAGACGATTTTTAGGGTTTTGGACGAGGGGGATCCGGATTTTTCGAGGAGGACCTATTTATAGGCATAGAGGGAGCTAGGAGAGTCCAAATGAGGTGCGGTTTTTGGCCACGCGATCGTGATCGAACGCTCTAGATGATGGAGAGGGTTTTGGTGAGTTTTGGGCCAACTTGGAGGGGTGTTGGCTGCAACACACATGATGCCTTTTTGGTCCCTCGGTTAACCGTTGGAGTATCAAACGAAGTCCAAATGATACGAAACTTGACAGGCGGTCTACCAGTAGTAAACCAAGGCCGCTTGGCAAGTCTCGGTCCAATCAGGAAGTGTTTAAACCCCACACACGAAAGAAAGGTAGAAATGACCACCGGAGGAGAACGAAGCGCCGGAATGCAAAACGGACAACGGGGAAAATGCTCGAATGTATGAGATGAACACATATGCAAATGCAATGCACATGATGACATGATATGAGATGCATGATAACGATAACAACACACGGAGACAAAAACCCGAACCTGAGAAAATAAAATAACTTAAACCCCGGAAACGGCAAGAGTTGGAGTACAAATTGGGAAAGTTACATCCGGGGTGTTACAGCTGATTCTGACAATATCAAGGATCCCGTGTCTGATGAGGAGAAAACAACAAAGGGAAAGAAGAATGGCAACAACAAGGGTCACTAGCATAACCCGGCAAATCAAGGAGGTAATAAACGTAAGGCTGATGAATTTGTGGCTAATACCAATGCACAGGGCAACAATCAACGATGCAAGGGTAGGCAACCCCCTCGGTCAGGCGGGTAAGGTCCCACCCTCGAGCAACTATTGAACGAACCTTGCCCAAGACATGGCACCCGGGAGAAGCCAGCAACACATCTGTGCAAGGACTGTATGATCATGAAGGCATTTAAAAATTCAAACACGTTTGATGGAGGTCACGGGCCTGGCGGCGGTTCTGGCGGAGGCGGCTTTCATGGCCCGGGCGCGGTTCTGGTGGAGGTGGTTTTCACGGTCCAGGCCATACAGGTAAGCAGGGAAGTTACAATCAACAACCCGGCCAAGGCAATCAGCAACAACAGTCCGGATATCAGAGCAATCCAAAATAGTTGAATAGTGGGCAGTACCATGTATTTACCATTAGTTTATGCAAGAGGGACCAGAAGCTTCATAAGAGGGTTGTCAATGCGGTTGAGCCGGCGATACCGCGTTATTTGAGGTGGTCTGAACAGCCTATTGTGTGGAGTAGAGAAGATCATCCTCCCCGGGTTGACAATCCGGGTCACTTAGCCTTGGTAGTAGCTCCTTAGGTTGGTGGATATAAATTCACTAAAGTGCTCATGGATGGAGGTAGTAGCATCAACATCCTCTACTATGAGACGTTCCGTCGGATGGGGTTGACTGATAAGAGTCTTAAGCAATCCAACACTGCTTTTCACGATGTTGTACCTGGCAAATCAGCATACCCAGTTGGTAAGATTGAGCTGGAAGTAGCTTTTGGGGATGAATATGATTCCAGGGAGGAGAAGTTGACTTTTGAGGTGGTTAAGATCAAAAGTCCATATCATGCTCTGTTTGGACGACCGGCTTACGCCAAGTTCATGGCTCGGCCGTGTTATGTATATCTACAGCTGAAGATGCCGGGTTATAAGGGCACCATTACAGTGCATGGAAGCCGGAAGATAGCCCTGGAGTGTGAAGAAGGAGATGCTGCGTATGCTGAGTCTGTTTGGGCAACAAAGGAGCTAAAGTTTTATAAAGATAATGTTGACCCGGCAGACATGACATCGTTAAAGAAGCCGACAACGGAGCATGAGCCGGTGTTGAAATTCAAATCAGCTGATGACACCAAGACGGTTGACTTTGTGCCTGGCGACTCATCCAAGCAGTTCATCATCAGTGCCAACTTGGATCCAAAATAGGAAAGCGCTCCCATCGAGTTCATCCGTGAGAACCGGGACATCTTTGCATGGAAACCTTCTGACATGCAGGGTGTCCCGAGAGAACTCGCTGAGCACACTCTCAATATCGATCCAAAGTTTAAGCCAGTCAAACAGTTTCTCCGGTGGTGTAAGGAGGAAAGGCGCAAGGCCATTGGAGAAGAGGTGGCCCGGCTCTTGGCGGCCGGGTTCATTGTGGAAGTTTTTCACCTAGAGTGGTTGGCCAACCCGGTGCTTGTACTCAAGAAAAACGGCACCTTGCGTATGTGTGTGGATTACACCGATTTAAACAAAGATTGTCCAGCTGACCCTTTTGCTCTCCCTCGTATTGATCAGATCATTGATGCCACGGCGGGTTGCGCGCGTTTGAGTTTTCTGGATGCTTATTCAGGTTATCATCAGATCAAGATGGCAGTAAAGGACCAGGAGAAGACAGCCTTCATCACCCCATCTGGAGCCTTCTGCTATGTGGCTATGCCCTTTGGGCTTAAGAGTGCCCAGGTGACTTATCAACGGTGTATGCAGAATTTCCTTCACAATCAGATTGGACGTAATGTTCATGCTTATGTGGATGATATAGTGGTGAAGTCCAGAAAGGAGTAAACCTTAGTAACATATCTGAAGGAGACCTTTGATAACCTCCGGGTCTACAAGATGATGCTTAACCCGGCTAAGTGTGTTTTTGGAGTCCCCGCTGGCAAACTCTTGGGGTTTTTTGGTATCTAATAGAGGTGTTGAAGCTAACCCGAAGAAAATTAAGGCAATCACCTCCCTGGCTAAACCGGTGTGTATCAATGACGTTCAACGGCTGGCGGGTCGCGTCGCTGCTTTGAGCCGGTTCATAAGCCGGTTAGGGGAGAAGGCACTGCCTTTGTATCAGATGATGAAAAAGACGGATGATTTCATTTGGAGTGATGCTGCAAACTCTGCCTTTGAGGATCTGAAGAAACAACTTGCTGAGCCGCCGGTTCTTGCTGCTCCGGTTGAGAAAGAGCCTCTATTGTTATATGTAGCCGCTAACTCACGAGCTGTTAGTGTGGCGATTGTGGTGGAATGCAAGGAGGCTAGCAGGGAACATCAGGTCCAACGGCCGGTTTACTACGTCAGTGAGGTGTTGATTGAGTCTAAACAAAGATATCCACATTGGCAGAAACTCGTATATGGGGTGTTCATGGCAAGACGGAAGCTCAAACATTATTTTCAAGGTCACCCAATCACGGTGGTTAGCTCTGCTCTGTTGGGAGACATCATTCAAAATAGAGAAGCCACTGGACGAGTCGCCAAGTGGGCCATTGAACTTGGGTATCATGGGTTGAAATATGTACCACGTACTGCGATCAAATCTCAAGCGCTGATTGACTTTATTAATGATTGGACAGAACTATAGATGCCAAAAGAGAAACCGGACAACACGTATTGGACGATTCACTTTGATGGGTCCAGGCAATTGGAGGGCTCGGGGCTGGAGTTGTTTTAACTTCCCCTCAACATGATAAGTTTTGTTATGTGCTACGACTGATGTTTCCTTGTACTAACAACGCAGCAGAGTATGAAGCCTTGCTCCATGGTCTTCGAATGGCCAAAGAGATGAGCCTGAGCCGGGTCCGGTGTCTTGGCGATTCAGATTTGGTGGCTCAACAGGTGTCAGGCAAGTGGGATTCCAAGGACCCTCTCATGGCGGCTTATCATCGTGAAGTCGATGTTGTTGCAGGACATTTTAAAGGTTATCAGGTGGAACACATTGACCGTAGGAAGAACGAAGCGGCCGATGCTCTAAGCCGGCTGGGGTCTCAGCATAAGACGGTGCCACCTAACACCTTTTTGGATGTTTTGCATAACCCGTCTGTTAAGTTACCTACAGAGGAAGATTTGGCCGTTCCTGACCCAGAGGCACAGTTGGTGGTGGCTCTTCATGTCATCCCAGATTGGACAGTACCGTTTTTGGCTTACATGACCCAGGGCGAGTTGCCATAGGATGAGACCCTGGCCCGACAGATAACCCGACGGTCCAAGTCAATGATGATTTCTGATGGAGAGTTATACCATCGCAGCGTCTCTGGAGCGTTTCAGCGGTGTGTTTCTCCTGAAGAAGGCCAAGAGATACTTCCTGAAATCCATGAAGGGGATTGTGGTCATCACGCCGGGTCAAAGTCTCTTGTGGCCAAAACTTTTTGTCATGGTTTTTATTGGTTGACGGATCATGCTGATGCAGAGGATCTGGTCAGTAGGTGTGATGGATGTCAAAAATTTGCACGGTGAGCACATGTACCGGCTCAAGAGTTGCGGATGATTCCAATCACCTGGCCGTTTGCAGTCTGGGGGCTTGAGATGGTTGGACCTTTCAAAAGGTCTAAGGATAAAAAGACACATCTTTTAGTAGCAGTTGACAAATTCACAAAGTGTGTTGAGGCGGAGCCAGTGAGTAAGTGTGATGCAGCCACAGTGGTTCAGTTCATGAAAAAGGTGATCTTTCGCTTTGGTTTTCCACACAGCATTATCACTGACAATGACACTAATTTATCCCAAGGGGCTATGGAGGAGTTTTGTCAACGTGAGCATATCCGGCTTGACGTTTCTTCTGTAGCTCACCCTCAATCTAATGGGCAGGCTGAGGGAGCAAATCAGGAAATCTTAAAAGGTCTCAAACCCCGGCTCATGGTTCCCTTACAATGGACGCCGGGTTGTTGGGTAGAGGAGTTACCCTCGGTATTGTGGAGTATTAACACCACCCCTAACAGATCTACGGGTTATACACCCTTCTTCAAGGTTTATGAAGCGGAAGCAGTGCTGCCTAGTGACATCCGTCATGACTCGCCTCATGTGGCGGCTTATGTTGAAGCCAGTAACGAACAAGCCAGACAGGATGCGCTTGACTTATTAGATGAGGAAAGAGACTTAGCAGCAGCTCGATCAACAATTTATCAATAGGACCTGCGCCGCTATCACAGCCCCCGGGTTAAGTCCAGAATTTTCAAGAAGGTGACCTGGTGCTCCGGCTCATCCAGGATCTGTCAGATGCACACAAGCTATCCCCACCTTGGGAAGGACCCTTTGTGGTCAGCAAAAACTTAAACAACGGGTCATATTACCTCATTGTCGTTCGAGAGCACAAAGACTCATGTAAGTCGGAGGAGGAGACCCGCCGGTCGTGGAACATTGCTCAACTTCAGCCATACTACACCTGAGCCATCGGCTCTCACTACAAAAAACACTTCCGTGATGATACGTGTTTGTCACAGTAGGTCCCATTTTCTGTCATGCATGTACATCCATGACAAATTTATGACAGAATCAAGATAGTCATACCTGTGCTGTCATAGAAGTGTTCCATGACATTACCAAAATTATCATCATGGAAGTGTCCACTTCCATGACGATAAATCGCGCGTCACGGAAGTGCTTTCGTCAAGGGTGACCGACATGTGGCATCCACCGTAACGGAACGCCGTTAAGCTATCGGGTCGGGTTTTGGATCCGATAACCCGTTAACAGCCCCGACCAATGGGGATTTTCCACGTGTAAAATCATCATTGGCTGGAGGAAACACGTGTCGGCTCATCGCTGGGACAGATGTCATCCACTCATTGGACAGAAGGCGCCTATGATACGTCGACACGTGGCACGGCCCAACAGAGGCCCATTCCTGTGAAAAGGCCGACCCGTTTGACTTGGTAAAAAGGTGGCGGGCCGGCCCATGGAAAGCCTGTTAACGGCCTATTCGCATATAGCCCATTTACAGCCGGCTAACCCAAGGCCTGTTACGCCCTATTCGAATTAGGCCCAGTAGCATCATCTGGGCCATCCAATATGATTCCAGCCTGTTTTCACTTCTGGCCCATGACGTCCTTCGGCCCATATGAGGCCCTATGTAACTCTTGGCCTATTAATGACCCGTGGTGAAACTGGCCCGTAATGAACAGTGTATCACTTTACACCCATCAACGGCCCGTGGTGAAACTGGCCCGTAAAGAACAGTGTATCACTTTATACCCATTAACGGCCCGTTATTCCGTTGGGCTGTTTCGAGCCCATGTTATCTTTCGGCCTTCTCAGAGCCCATTTATTCTTGGGCTATTTTCCAGCATTCTTTTACTTATGGCCCATTACTATCATTTTCTGCTTGTGGGTCAAACTCAGCCCGTGGTTACAGTCGGCCCGTTTGTGGTCCGTTAATACGTTGGGCCGTTTTCATAGCGTCATCAAATACGGCCTATTAACGATGGCCCATTATGGTCGGCCCATGAACGGACGATTCCAACTCTAGCCTGTTTACGGCCAGAATGCGGTCTGTTTGGCCCATGTTTGGCCAATCGATCATACGGCCCGTATAAGGCCCATTGATGATACAGCCCGTAGAAGGCCCATTGTTTCTACGACCCGTAGAAGGCCCATTGTTTCTACGGCCCGTAGAAGGCCCACTGTTTCTACGGCCCATAGAAGGCCCACTGTTTATACGGCCCGTAGAAGGCCCACTATTTCTACGGCCCGTAGGAGGCCCAGTGTCACTATAGTAAATATTAGCCCATGGTTATTGTGGGCTAGTTTTAAAAAATAGGTTATTGCAGCCACTAGCAAACCACAGAAAAAGAACTGCACTAACTACAAGCAAACAAATAAACAAGACAACAAGGAAATAAATAAGCAAGCAACTTACACTAGGCTATCACGGCTATTACACATATTACATCCACTGGGCATCAAAGTTCGCCACTAGTACAAATATAGGGAACACAGCAGCATATAAACGCCGCAGCAAAACAAGTCCAGAACTGAAACCACTTTAGAAGAGCTCAAGAAACAATATCCTGGGTACCCATAATGCTGGCAAGATGCTTAGCAAGCTTATTAACTTTCTCTTGTTTGGCGCTTAAGTCCTCCATCGCTTGCTGTTGCACCAGAATGTATGCATCTAAATTCTGCAGGGACTTCCTCAGTCCTTCGGCTTCCTGTCGCATAACATCTGATCGATGTCTTTCAACTTGAAGTTGAGACTCAAGAAGCCGAACTAATTCAGGCAACAAGTTTGAAGAGCTGGTGCCAGCAGTGGTAGCTAGTAACTCGAACACTACATCAAGACAGGACTTTGGGGTTGTCTCAGTGTCTTCAGTATAGTTTTTATCAGCTTTCTAGGAGACCAACAGGGATGTCTCACTATCTTGAACCTTATGTGCATTACTTCCTTTACCATTGCATAACAGGGTACTCTTCTCCAATATTTTATCCGCGTTCTAAAAGAGAAACAAACAAACACATCTCAGGTTTACAATGTAGTATATGAAGCTCATTTTGGTAAACCAGTTCAGTAGTAAGGTGGACAGGATAACAGCATGAAACAAACATATATCTATGTAGTATGGTCACTGTATGGTCTATATCATTCTAGTTTATGTTGCCAAATCAAGATAGATACAGTTCGAATCATATCTATTTAAGACAAAGCAGCATAGACAGAATATAAGTGTGGGAAACTACACAGCAATAACAACACTTGTAATGTGCATGGCATGAGAACATAACTGTTTATTCAATTGAAACTAAAATCAACATAGAGCAAGTTACAACAGCAAACAGCCAAACACGTTGAAGAAACAGGTTTAAAACATACCTGTTGCGCCATTGGAGTTTCAATTGCATCCTTCAAATTTGAAATTAGTTGGTATCCGTAAATACAGTGATGCAAGAGCAAAGTAGTATGAACCATAGCTACGGAACCCGACCTAAGAACAATTCTCCTTTTGCTTTAAGCGTTGACTTCAGGTTCAGAGTGGTGGTCCTCATGATTTGGGCACTGTGGTTGCCTTAATAACTGCTCGTGTTTGGGTGCTCTGTGGTGGAGATGGTGTTGTGTCAACGGGAACTGGGTGTCTATCTGCTGGGGTTGGGATTAGAAGGGGTGTAGCTGGTTCTCTGTCCAACTGGGTAGGGGTACAATCTGCATGAGTGTGGGTTATGTGTGGTGGGGCTGGTTCTTGGGCAAGTACAACTGTGGTTCTATCTGCATCGACAGGTAGCACGATCTTTTCTGAAGACCGTGTTTTTACTCCCACAGATACTGCCATCACTCCCTCCAATTGAAATGGCTGATAAACAAGAAAAGTAATTGAATGTACATACGTTGTAAGATAGCCATGTGCAATGGATAGTAGGGAAGAAAAGAGGGCATGAAATAATTCACATTTATGTTGTCTGAGCAAACAGAATAGCAGGACATAATTTCACATATATGATGGCTAATTAAACAGGATAGCATGACACAATTTCACATGTATGATGGCTAACTAAACAAGATAGAATGACATACTTCAAAATATGATGACTATGTAAACAGGATGACATGATATAACTATATGATGTGTCTATTAAAGTGGTTGGCATGCCATAAATCACAAACATGTCGTCGATGGAAACATGATGGCATGATATAATTCACGGATAGAATGACATAATTTAAAATATGATGACTATGTAAACATGATGAGATGATATAACTATATTATGTCTTTAGAAAATGGGTTGGCATGCCATAATTTAGATACATGTTGTCTGTGTAAACATCATGGCATGACATAATTCAAATATATGATTTATATACTAAGGAAGTGAGCAGAGGGCAATCGCATACATGATGTGTCAACTAAGGAGATGGCATTCAATATTGTGTATATGATGTAAAAACTAAGCATGGCAATACAACATATGCATTATATGAGTAATATAACCCTGCCAAGTTTGAGCATACACCTCAGGGGGATAATAGGACTGGTCATCTGCCTCTGAATCCTCCTCTGAAGAGCTATCTGTAACCAACAAGATATCTGCTTCAGCAGGTAGCATTGTCTGCTCTGAAGACCTTGTTTTCACTCCAGATTTCTCCATCACCAATTCAAATGGCTGATGCACAGGAAGAGCAGTTGAATATACAAACATTGTCGACAAAAGCAATGAGAAGTACAAAAAAAGGACGGCATGATATAATTCACATATATGACGCTTGCCTAAACAGCATGGCATTGCATAATTCACATATATAGTGCCTTGCAACAAGATAACATTGCATAATTCACATATATAATGTCTTGCAACAAGATGGCATTGCATAATTCACATATATGGTAATTAGACACTAAACATGTGGCATTCACACAAAGCATGTCTAAACTAAGCAAATGACATAGAAATGCAAGATACCATACACACGCTATGAGCAA